>NC_087209.1:57440813-57461906 GCF_015104395.2 Macrobrachium nipponense
TTGACAAAGTCAAGAAGAAAGTATCACTCATTGATGTCGCAATACCATGGACACCAGAGTTGAAGAGAAAGAGAGGGAAAAAATGGATAAGTATCAAGATCTGAAAATAGAAATAAGAAGGATATGGGATATGCCAGTGGAAATCGTACCCATAATCATAGGAGCACTAGCACGATCCCAAGATCCCTGAAAAGGAATCTAGAAAAACTAGAGGCTGAAGTAGCTCCAGGACTGATGCAGAAGAGTGTGATCCTAGAAACGGCACACATAGTAAGAAAAGTGATGGACTCCTAAGGAGGCAGGATGCAACCCGGAACCCCACACTATAAATACCACCCAGTCGAATTGGAGGACTGTGATAGAGCAAAAAAAAAAAAAAAAAAAAAAAAAAAAAAAAAAAAATAATAATAATAATAATAATAATAATAATAATAATAATAAACTGCAATCAACTTTCAGCTTATAGGACTTCAGCCCAAAGTCTGGAATAATCGACTACCGGGAAAAGCTTTGAAAATTTGCCCAGAAATGGATCGAAGGTTAAGCCTGTGTCTCCACTTGCCCTTGGAGTAGAGTAATGATTCGCGAATCATCCCTGCTTCCAAACAAGTAAGACTTACTCCGGACATAGACCGGCGTTACGTAATTGTTTTAGACATGCAAGAAAGGCGACGTGACTCATTCGCAAATGACTGCTAGGTCGCCATTGATCTGAACGCGTTTGTACTAGTTTGAACAACTCTTACGTCGATGTATTTGCGATGATCGATTTTATTGCATTTCTGTTTTTTTTTTCTGCAGTCGTCGAACTGCTGGAATTTCCAGTCGGATAAACTGGAGCCAGTCCTTTCGACTTTATTTTTGGACTGGCCACTGCATGATGGCTGTCTTGACATTTTAGTGACTTCATTATTATAGGTTTAACTCTAATGATAATGATTAAGTGGTTGTATAATGTATACATTACATAATAAAATTCCGGTAGAACGGGTAAAGATTAGCAACGTCTACGGTAGTGAAGAAACAATTCCAATTTCCACAGTTATATAGCTATATATTTTTAAAATTTAAATCTTGACAAAGAACTTTCTGGGAACCTGTTCGATTCCCCATTTCAGTCGTTGAAAACGGGAATCAAACAGATTCCCGAACTCTGTACACATTAATTTTCAAGTATAATTGCACTCTTGTATAACTGGATTTTTTCTTCGCATTGCAAGACTCATGCTACTATGAATATTTTTAAAATTAAAATAACAAGAATAATTAATAATAATAATAAAATAATAATAATTAATAATAATAATAATAATAATAATAATTGAACAAAAGAAACTCACAAATTACTGCGTATAACTTGTTTACTTATAAGTATTTACATTTTATTTTACTCAACACTCGAGTACTTTCAGGCCCTACACACAGTGATTTTATTGGTTTCTTTTCCAATCTTCAGGAGAAAACTGAAAGAAGTTTTTGTTTGGTTAATAATAATAATAATAATAATAATAATAATAATAATAATAATAATAATAATAATAATAATAATAGTAGTAGTAGTAGTAGTAGTAGTAGTATGCAGCAGGGACGGTCTGAGACTAAATTTCGGCCCAGGACTTTTGATGTTCACCGGCCCACTTGAAGATGGAGCTAAATAAAATTTGGGGGGGGGGGGGTATATCTGAAATGGAAGTATAAATTTGATGGGACACACACACACACATATGTATATATATATATATATATAGATATATATATATATACACACACACACACACACACACACATATATATATATCTATATATATATATATATATATATAGATATATATATATATATATATATATAATAGTGATGGGTCGGATAAACAGCTCTGGGAAACATAAAACACATGCAGACATAACTAAAGGAATTAATTTTATTTTAGATTATCAAAATTTTCTTTAATAGTTCACTCTTGGATGCAACTTTGTCAATTATTGAATCATTATCGAGAGACATTAATACATCCCTCTCTACTGTTTATGGCATAAACTCCTGGAGGTTTTCCTGTGAGAGTCTGCTTCTTACACGATTTTTTATGAATTTCAAGGTATAAAAACTTCTCTCACAAGAAACTTGAGTAACTGACAAGGTCAGGAGATACTTGTAAACTAGACCAATAATATGTTAGGCATCAGTTAACAAGTTGTACCTACTGAGTATCTGGTAACAGCAGACTGGACAATTCTTACATGATGAACATTTCGTTGCAATTGTCCCATAACTGTCTTCATTTAAATAAGACTCGTGTTCATCCTCATCATTCATGACTTTAACGGTGTAGTCTTCCGAGGGTGCATTTTTCAATTTTTCCCAGTGTGTAGCTAGACTCTTTAATTCCAACATCAAGTTTTCAGCTGTTGCCCGGCTGTCGAACATAAGCAATGGCTTACTGAGTTCTTTAAATAAACTCATACTCTTCAATATTGCTGTTCTTCAGCTGAGCAAATTTCTTGGGTCTGGAATCGATAAATCGTTGTAAAGAGTTCCATGAGAAAGAAATCGATCGCTGAGGCTCTGTGTGACTTTGTCGAATATTGGATTATATATCTCAACTTCATAAGCTCTCTCTGCGTCATTCAGCCTTTCATCATAAGCCTTCTCGCCAGGCATCGTTATCTTCTTTCTAACTCTTTTCAGTGGCAATTCTATCTGCACCTCTAACTCCAAATCTGCATTCTCTTCATCTTCTAGCTGTTCATTAGCCCAACAAACAAAAGGATCTGCAGCCACCTTAATACCTCCAAAATCTCTGTTTATTTTATCCAGACTCTCTTTAGTAGTAGCAACCATTCTTTACGCAGAGAGAATATCCATTCTGTTTGTTTGCAAATATTTCGAAAGGGGAGTAGTCTGGTCAAATATACGAAGAAATGTTTGAGTAGTCAGTATGGTTTCATATTTGAGTAGTGATTCAATGTATGCTTTG
This sequence comes from Macrobrachium nipponense, assembly GCF_015104395.2. Lineage (NCBI taxonomy): Eukaryota > Metazoa > Arthropoda > Malacostraca > Decapoda > Palaemonidae > Macrobrachium > Macrobrachium nipponense. Next base: position 57,443,786 of record NC_087209.1, read on the forward strand.
GCTTTGCTGCGAACATATGATTCCATAGTTTCATGTTCTTGTATGGTAGCTAAAGTTAGCAGAACATCTGTATAGGGCATTATCAGGCTTGCCAAAGTTTCCAAATACTTTTCTTAAAGCATTATCTTTAGCCCACCAGCGAGTTTCTCCGATTGGAGAGAGGCGTTAATGGTGAGAACTTTTGTTTTCAATCACCCAAATAATCATTCGCTAATAAGATTCTCTGATAAAGACTGCAATATCATTCCCTACTGAACAGTGTTTTTTTTTTATTGTATTGATCTTTATTGTATATTTAGGTGTGTCTGTATAATCATAGAATTCTGACTGTGTTGCCCAACCAGTTAGCAATAATGAAATGGAAAAGATGGCATATTGTATACTGGCTGATGGTTAATGAACGATTGCTTAAAGAAAATGTTGATAAAATTATCGGAATAACCATTTATAGGGACATTTCAAGATTACTCTCTTGCAATGGCTGCATCAAGGTGTGCTGGCGATGAGATTCATGTCCCGCCTCCCCCCCACCTCTCTCTCTCTCTTTCTGTTTTATTTTTTTTTTATCTAATTCTATTCTCTTTGTTCCCTTATTCTTCAGATTTTAAAGTTTTCTTTCTAAGCTTTTTTTAATTTTTTTTTAATTAAATTTATTAATTATTTTTTTTACTATAGACCGGCCCACAGGCCCCTTTTAACCACCGGCCCAAGGGGAAATTCTCCACATGGCCAGTCCGTCGCTGAGTAGCAGCAGTAGTAGTGGTAGTAATTTAACTTACTGGAATTGCAGTAATCGTAGCGCCTGACGTTAATAATAACAAAACTGAGAATTCACATAATGTATTGTTGTCATACCAGCGCCATGAATTTCCTATTTTATGGATAAAGTCCTTGAAAGATATTTGAAATAAAATGAGACATTATTTCTATTAAGGCACTACCTCCTGTTAAAGGCGATTTTATTGAATAAAGAGGCATTTGCTCCCAAATTCTTGTACCCGTGTGTGTGTGTGTGTGTGTGTGTGTGTGATTCAAACCAAGCAAAGAAAGGCGCGGGAAGCATAGTACTACAGAAATCGATGAATCACTTTTGTTGTAGTAACGTATTTCGAAGCAAGAGTAGTACATTAGAAAGCTACTATAAGTCCTGACTGTCATCTTTTTTTATGGAATCTCCACACGAAGAGGTAAAATAATTACAGGTGAATTTGTAGGTATTCAGTACCAAGACACCACTAGGCCTATTTTTCAAGTTACTCCCTGATGTTGTTTCGTATATTCTATTTTTTTCTTATTTGCAATTTTAAAAATATTTTGTGATAATTGAATACGGGATTCTTCGCCTATAGATGATCTGTGTTACACAAGGAAAAAACAAATACATGGACACGAGTTGCTCTTTGTATGTTACTCAATAGGCCGATAGGATGGCATCCAAAAATACCGGAGATGATGTTTTTAACCTCCATGGCAAAGTTACGTAGAAATCGGCAGGAACTCTATGCGCATAATCGTAACAGACCCAAATTAGCATCCGCAGCCAAGGGAATTCGTTGGTCATCGATAGATGGTTATAGTTTTCATCCCAGCCACCCCCACCCCACCACCCGCCCCACAATTCAACCCCTACCGTCCTCCCGGAGACCGAGACCGTCTCGTCGAATCCGAATTTGCATTGCAATTTGTTTTATGGATTTATAAATTTTTAATCTCTTGAATCCGAGGGATATGGTTCGTGTCTTAGCGGCAGAAAATCAACGAAGAAGAGGAGAGAGAGGATGATTAGAAGAGAGAGAGAGGACCATTTACCTTACAGACCTTACAGTTCGTTCGGGTTGCCCCCAGGTCCCTCAGTGTGAGGCGCCTCTAATGTCTACCAGAGAGTTGCTAGTACATCTTCCGGTATATTTTGCATCTTCCAATCTTGGATGGTCTGGGATGCAGTTTAGATATTTGTCGAGCTTATTCTTAAACACATCTACGCTCACTCCTGATATATTCCTCAGATGAGCTGGCAACGCATTGAATAGACGCTGCATTATCGATGCTGGTGCGTAGTGGATTAATGTTCTGTGTGCTTTCCTTATTTTTCCTGGTATAGTTTTGGGCACTATTAATCTACCTCTGCTTGCTCTTTCTGATATTTTTAGTTCCATGATATTTTCTGTTATTCCTTCTATCTGTTTCCATGCCTGAATTATCATGTAGCGTTCTCTTTCTCCTTTCTAGACTATATAATTTTAAGGATTGTAGTCTTTCCCAGTAGTCTAGGTCCTTAACTTCTTCTATTCTAGCTGTAAAGGACCTTTGTACACTCTCTATTTGTGCAATATCCTTTTGATAGTGTGGGTACCATATCATATTGCAATATTCAAGTGGACTACGAACATATGTTTTATAAAGCATAATCATGTGTTCAGCTTTTCTTGTTTTGAAGTGCCGTAACAACATTCCATTTTTGCTTTACATTTTGCCAACAGAATGGCTATTTGATCATTGCATAACATGTTCCTATTCATCATCACACCAAGGTCTTTAACTGCTTCCTTATTTGTGATTGTCTCATTATTAGGTCCCCTATATGCATATAGCTTTCCTTCTCTGTCTCCATAATTTATTGATTCAAATTTATCAGAGTTAAATACCATCCTATTTACTCTGCCCAATCATATACTTTGTTAAGGTCTCTTTGTAGAGCGTTCCTATCTTCATCACAAGTAATTTCTCTACTTATTCTTGTGTCATCAGCGAAACTACTCACTACCGAATCCTTAACATTACTGTCTATGTCTTCAATCATAATAACAAACAATATTGCAGCTAGCACCGTACCTTGTGGCACACCGGATATTACCTTGGTTTCATCCGATTTCTCATCGTTTGCAATAACTATCTGTTTTCTGTTGTGTAAAAATTCTTTTAACCATCTTCCTACTTTATCTACGATATTGTGTTTTCTAATTTTCTTTGCTAATATATTATGGTCTACTTTGTCAAAAGCTTTTGCAAAGTCTAGATAAACCACATCTGTTTCATTTCCGCTTTTTCATATTTTTGAATATGTTCTCACGGTGGACTAACAGTTGGGTTTGTGTACTTTTTCCGGGTACGAAACCATGTGTCCTATATTAAACAAATTATTTTTTATTAAATGTTTCATAATATTTTTCTTCATTACCCTTTCATACACTTTCATAATATGTGATGTTAGACTCACAGGCCTATAATTACTTGCCTCTAGTCTTGATCCACTTTTGAAAGTAGGGGTGTATATGCTAATTTGTGGCTCATCATAAATCTTGCCTGTATCTACACTTTGTCTTAATAATATTGCAAGTGGCTTTGCGATAGAATGAACTACTTTCTTTAACAAAATAGCAGGGACTCCATCCGGCCCTGCAGCAGCTCCATTTTTAATTTCATTAATTGCCTGCACAATATCAGCTTCATTAATTTCTATGTCAGCTAAATATTCACTATTTTCGTCCCTTACTTCTATATCATTATCTTCATTATCTATTCTAGGGGTGAATTCTCTCTTATATCGTTCTGCCAGTATGTTGCAAATTTCCTTATTTCATTCGTTAATCTCCCTTCAATTCTCAGAGGGCCTATTTCTATTCTTCTTTTATTCATCTTCTTCGCATATGAGTATAATAGTTGGGGTTTTGCTTGATATTTAATAGGGTTTTTTCTTCCAAGTCCCGTTTTTCATTTTCTTTTGATTGTATAATCTTTTGTTCTGCATTTTCTATCTTACTTTTTAGTTCTATAACTTTCCATGCATTTTTTTCTTTTGCAAGACCTTTTTTCCACTTTCTGATTTTCTGGAACAAGATCCTTCTGTCTCTTGGTATGCATGAATGATGTTTACTTTTCTTCTTCGGTATATATTTATCCACTATTTTCTCCAATATTTTGTATAATATCTCCGTATTTACCCTTATGTCATCACTTACGAAAATGTTATCCCAATCTTTGTTTAATTCTTCATTAATTTCTGACCATTTTATATTTTTACTGTAGAAAGTTGTATTTTCCATATCCTTCCCACTTTTTCATTTCTTGCTTATCTCTATTTTCACTTGCTTTGGAATGAACTGTTAATTCTATGACATTATGATCTGAAATACTCGCATTATAAACTATTATTTCTTTAACATAATTCATCTCGTTCACAAATACTAGGTCTAAAGTATTTTCCTTTCTTGTTGGCAGGTGATTTATTTGTTGAATGTTGTATTCTAGTAGCATATCTAATAGCTTTTCGAATTGCCTCTTATCTTCTGCACTACTATTACTCTCTTTTTTATATGTATAAGTACAACCACAGTCTCCTATTCCGTTCTTTCCATTCTACGAAAGGAAAGTTGAAGTCACCAGATAGGAGAATAGTCCAGTCCTTGTGATTTCTACATATATCATCCAATTTTTCAATTATTAAGTCAAACTCTTTAGTATTAGGAGGTCTATATATTACTATGTTCATCAATTTTTCAGATTCAAATTCATACCGCTATTAGTTCACATTCTGCAGTTACATATATTTCTCATATATTTTTTCCTTGTTTTTTGTCTTTCCCATATTTGCGGTTCCCCCTTGATTCCTATTTTTTCTATCTGATCTATAAGTTTGGAACCCTTTTATTTGATCATCATTCCCAGTCTCTTGGGAATACCAGGTTTCACTTATATTCATTATATCTATTTTCTTTCATTTTGGTTAGTTCTTCTAAGTACTCTATTTTTCTTTTTGAGTTACTCGTAACTAAACCCTGCGCATTCATCACTATGATGGTTTGCGTGTTTTCTCCTTCATTTAATATTGGTAGTAATAAGGATTTTCCCATGTCTCTTTCCTGTCCTGGTATGTTGTTCTTTTTTTCATTTCCAGAAATTCTGACATTAAAAAATCCAACTTTTCCATATATTTGATCTTCCTTCATCATAATTATTCATTTTGTGTCTGAATCTGCAATTTTCTCCGTTTCTGCAATATCCTCTTGCATAATAAATACAGTTATTATCTATTGAGTAGAATTTCGGAGCTGATGCTTTGAAATTTTTTGCTGACACCTCTGCATATCTCATTGGTGGTTTGCTTTTCTCTTTTACCTGATATTCTTGATTTCTCTCTTTATTTGTTTCTTACTTTGGATTTTATTACTTGTTGGTTATTTATTTGATTATGATTCATGGCTACAGGGTGCATATATTTGCATTTTTTGTCGAACTTACATCCTTTTCCTTCTTTTAGGTTTTTACATATTTTGGATGCAGATCTCTGCAATCATCCCCATAGCCATCTAAGTATGCACACTTACCATATATTTCATAGTTTTGTTTTTGACATACCTTAGGATGTTTGTAGTAACATCTTTCTCCAAATCTGCAATTCCCTCTTTTCAAAAGGTTGCAGATTTTGTCTTTCTTGTCTATTTTTTCCTCTTTCCCGTCATTGTGTAGATCTGGGTAGAGCCTCTTCGGGATTGCTTTTCTGTTGTCATATCGTAATTTATTTCTCGTAGGTATGCTGCTTTATTGCCTCATATGTAGTATCAATGAGTATCTCTGCATCCATACTTTTATCTTGTTCTTTGTTTTCCTTATTTTTTTCTGTCATTTCATTTTTGTTTACTTCTCTTCCGTTTTCCTCTTCTTCTTTTTCTTCTTCTTCTTCCTCTTCCTCTTCTTCTTCATCCTCAACTATTTGTACATTCAATCTTGATTTAATAACATTGTCTATCCATGATAGACATGTTGAACAACAATTCTGTATCTTTTCTCAAATCTTGCATTACCTGCAGCACACTGTGGATGGGTCGGAATGTTGCATGCAGCACATTTTCTGATTAGGTTTTGTGGACTGACTATGCGTATACCAGACCTTACAACAGTTTGCATGCTTTTGGCATTCTTCTCCTAATGCATCAATTAGGATATTCACAAGATTCACCTTATTCATTTTCTTTGTCGGAATATGCTGGTTTATGTATATTTTCTTTATGAGTCTCTTGACCACTTGGATTTTATTTGGAACTTCTTCAATTATTTTCAAGATATTTTCATTAGATTTGTTCCAGTTTGAAGGATTATATCCTTCTAATATATCTATGAATGCTTTTGTATCTTTTTGGTTAGGACTGTTGCTGATTTCATAGATGAGAAATGCCAGTTCCCTTCCTGCTACCTCTCAGAGAGAGAGAGAGAGAGAGAGAGAGAGAGAGAGAGAGAGAGATCACCTAGTATTGATAAGTTTTAGATGTATAGCCGTGAATAACCGCCAGCAACGAGAGAGTGCAAGTAGGGCTGCCCCAGTATGTCGACTTCCCGATAATGTTTAAACCCTCTTTTATTTTCTCCCCGCCTTCTAATCTGATCAAAGCCCCACCTTATTTGCTTGCCTTATATCCGGTTACACCGAATGAGAATGGCAGAAATGGAAATATATTACTGGAATTCAATACAAATACGCCGTCATTGGTAAAGTCTGAGAAATGTTAAGCATTAGAACGGATACCACAAAACAGAATAAGATACAACGAAGAGAAGAAAACATGATAAAGAAAGCATGATAAAGAAAACATGATAAAAACTTCGATGAAAACAGACATGGGAGAGCAACCTAACTTACGGTACAGTTCAACGAAGACAGTGACGAGTTGTGTCCACCTTCAACGGGCACAGAGAGAGAGAGAGAAGAGCGAAGAGAGAGAGAGAGAGAGAGAGAGAGAGAGAGAGAGAGAGAGAGAGAGAGAGCCACGGATAGATAATAATTGAACTCACTGGCGTCACACCGGCTGGGACAAAATGGAAAACGAATCCGTATGTATATAAGGTGGTCACTGTTTTAACTCCGAATGGGGTTAAAAAACGACCGTCTGGGTTAATTAAGCGCCTAATAGCCCCGTCATTTTCGTCATCGGCGATCTGGGAGCCTCACAAAAAGTGTTGATGTTGACGCTCTGATTTCTTCTCTGGGCTCCTCGAAGGCTCCTCTACGTGAGCAGCAGCAACGCCGCTGATAATGTTAATTGTAAACAACGGATGGCTGACGTTTCCGGGGTATCACGATTCACGCCTTGGGATGGCGTTCTGCTTGAAATGTCGTGGTACACACACACACACCCACACACACACACACACACACACACACACACACACACAGAGAGAGAGAGAGAGAGAGAGAGAGAGAGAGAGAGAGAGAGAGAGAGAATACATTTAGGAAAAGAGCAGATCTTTCACGAATCATACTAGCATTATTTTTTTTATATATATAATTTATGCGGTTTACTTTTTCTTTGGAGAATCTACTGTGGATAGTAGGTACCTATTTAGTAGTATGCCATAGCCCACCTTGCCATAGCCATTGTACAAACAGTAATTTTATGAAGGTTCGAGAGCTTTGTCTGTATTTTATCAAGAATTTTGTTCTATGAAAATGACTGGCGCAGAGAGTGTAGTATAGCTTTTGCAGTAAAGTAGAGCATTAAAAAAATTTCTCACATAAATTGTAGTAAAGAGAAGTGTAAGTAGAACGTTTAGCGTTCAGTGCAGTGAAAGCATATTTCCTCTACAAATTATTGTGTGTGTTCTCCATCGGAAAATATTGGGAAACAAAGGTAAAAGATCAAAATGGCATTTGCAATATACATCTAATAATTGTATATCATGTTCATGGCACATGGTCTTCTTTCAAGATATAGTATTATAAGCTGTACTACACCAGTTGGGGTTAACCCACCTTCCTCATTTATTATTTTTGTGTCTCTCTCGAAAACCTAAAAGAAAACTTTGATGCAGAGCAAGTGTCGAAACTTGAGACTATTGGCCTACGAGTGAAGTCCCTATGGCAGTAAACAGAAATTATCTTTGCGCAAAATTCAGATTCAGCAAAAACTTCTGAAGAAGAAGTTTGAATATTTTGTTAGTGTATCGCGTAGTAAGCTTTTCGTGGTGATAGTCATTTGTCAAATAATTTTATTATGTGTTATATTTATTTTATTGTGATACTTTATTAGATAAACCAGTAGAGTGTTCCTTTCTCTAAAGATGTTGTCATCGAGAGAACACGATGCTCTGGGTAAATACCTGATTATAGGCCTCCCCGTTCTCGCAAGGAGATAGATAGTTTTATTATACTATAATATTAGTACTGAGAAAAAATATATGTTGAACTCTCCTCGCTGTCTTGAAGAGATGAAATAAAAATAAGTGTCCGGTCTTCTCGAACAGTTGCATAAATAATTCTATCTATTTAGGTCTAATTTTAATTTTGTTCCAGTCTTCAGATCAGTGATTCCACTTCTTTTTGAACTACATAATTTACAGTATTATTGAATTTTGTTATAGTAATTGAATAATCAAAATAGTTAACGTCTCTATTTTTTTGCTTATTTTTACAAATAATTATAAGGTTAGTCATCTGTCATTTGCTTAGCAAGAGCCGGTGCTGACGTGAGGAAGCTAACCTGACAAAAAGGAAAAATGACGCCTTATCAGGTTGTTTGGAAAAGCAAAGAGTCAGCCAATGCTTTCACAAGGCCGGCTTTATTTAATAACATTTGCGCCAACCAAGTTTCTAAAGGTATTCCTTCTCAAAGAGTGATGATTTAGAATTTCCCTTTGCATTCTTTTGTATTCTTTAACTAGAACTCTGCTTCAAGTTTAGTCTGAATATTATAGGTCAATATGTTTGATTGAGTTTTGGCGCAAAGAAGGTTGCAATATAGCAACAAAAATATCCAAACTGACACTTTTAAATGAAGGTATTACGTTTAAATAGAATCACAGTCTCTGCTGTCAGTTATCTTATCAGTAAAGAATGTGAAACTTTTAAGTTTTGTTTACAATGAACATGAAGTCCTGGTGCGAAATCACGAGAGGACGAAATTATTATAAACTAAGAAAATTCCCATTCGGTTAACATACACGGAAATATATTAATTCCGAGGTAGAACGATCTGGATAGTAAAGGAAAAATCCTCTTGTAAATCATTTCTCACCGCAGACGCCATCTTCGTCCAAAATGTTTTATGCGAATCTACGCGAGAAAATCGCCCATTTCCTCCCATCCACGAACCGGAGGAAGGAATAACCTTATTTTTACAATAATGCACCTAATCCAGAACCCCAAATTCAAAATTGGCGGGTGGGTGGGCTTATTTAGACCCCCGGGGAGGAACCTATATGTGACTCAGGGGGGAGAGGACGGGAGGGGGTGAAGGGGGACCTCGAAAGGTGACAGGGCATTATGGGTAAGTTGGTTATTCGGCCATATTTATGTGCAGAGTCTGCGAGACGATGGCTTATCATTTATTATTTTTCAAGGCAATAAAACCCCGCTGATGCCCCTGAAACCGTGCCCCGTCAGACCCGTGCGTGGATAATGTGACATGAGATGAGACGGGTGAGTCGCTACAAGTGTCCTTAGCCGAAATATTCGGGCGTGAATCGGGGGCGGCGGCGGCTGCAGCAGCAGCCACCACAGGAGGAACCAGGCAGGAGAGGACCTCGTCCTCGGCGGACTCGCCCAAAACACAAACAAATTTCCCCCCCCCTCACCCTCGACGTCGTCTTCTCCTCCCCACCGAGAGACGTGCGGCGCCCCTCGGAGGATGTGCTGCGGGCGTGTTCCCCGGTAAAAGGGCGGCCGAGGTGTGCCGTGGGTGTGTGTGTGTGTGGGCGCGGTTGTTACTCTACCTTACCCAGGGGAATTGTAATGTGACTTCGAAGTTGGAGGAGGTGGTGTTTGTGTGTGTGTGTTTTGGACAGGTGTGACTCGGGCCTCTGGGGGAGGCAGGCGAGGGCGCCTTCCTCCTGCTGGACTCACTGACTCATAATGGACTCGCTGACTTGACTACTTGTGACTGACCTATAGCTACCTTGCTTGCTTGAGAAGCCCCTGGCATCGTTGGGTAGGCTAGGGCATCGGACACTTGCAAATTATATCCCAAGCAGACATGCCACTTCTGTTGTGGTTTGTTGTTTCATCGTATTATTATTCTGGCTTAGCGTAGGGTGTTATGGTTAGCTTTTGCATTTATAGTAGGTCTGGCTCTGTTTTGGGATTGCTACTCTCATTATGATTTGCCTAGGTTGAATAAAGGCCTAATTTATTTCCAGGAATGAAGTCTAATACACTAGCCAAAGGTAGCCTACATTTCCAACTAGCCTAATTACCTAACCTGGCCGTGAGTGCTTGCACCCCCCCCCCCCCCAAAGTATCCCATGACTCCATGCTTCTCATTCTACCTGGATAATCAATGTAGCAGTTATTTTTGTATCCAGGTGGTTAAAAAAATGGCAAATGCCTTTTAACATGGATAAATTAGTTACAAATAGGTAGGAACAAACAAGGTAGATCTGTATCTCACCGTTTATTCACTGGGGGTGCACAATAGAAAACTGCAAGTTTTGGTTTGAGCAAAGCTACAAAACGAGTGAATAGGACCAATGGGAATGGTAGAAATGCAGCGCAAGAAAAACATGATTGAATATGTGGTTCAGATAGTATGTAGCCTGATCAGTAACAGTTGCTAGGAAAGAAACATGTGAAAGATACTAGCCTATAAAGTGCAAGAGAGGTTGTTTACAGTTATGCGGGTTATTTCTACAGAATCAATCCGCGGTTGCCTAGACTATGGCAATTGACGTTTTCCTATGTTATTTTACTTGCTGTACAAGATTTGAAACTAATATTTATTCATACAACTGTAACTAAGCTGTAATTTACCTTTGAAGACTACATGACGGTACCAATGGGTCGACGTACGGGTTCAAAGGTAAATTAAAGTTTAATCCCAGTAGAACGAAAAAAATATTCCCTTCAACTCTTGTAAAGCAAGTAAAAATAACATAGGAAAACTTCAATTGCCATAGTCTAGATCGCCGTGGAACAGTTCTATAGACCGACCTACCAAGTGTTTAGCGAAGTGTAAACACAGCCGGCATGTTTGAATTCCGCAACCACCACGGAGCCATATGTTCACTGGGGGGAAGGCGGGGTACTGGGGGCACAGGAGGTACGAGTTGGCTAAACGACGATGGGTCATTGGGTAGTGGATGTGGCAATTTATGATAACTAACCAACAAAACCTATCACTCCTAACTGAAAATGACTAAACTACAATTGTTCTAACAATACGGGAATATAGTTAGGGAACTTTACCCTAAAAGGGCCAGATAGTACAATTCAGGTACGAACTTAGGTATGCCGAATCCCGTCCTCGTCTCCGGTTCTTGAAACTCTGCCCATCTTGAATCTTGAACAGATTTTCGGCCAAATACCAAACGAATCACGAACACACATAGGTTTCCCAAAATTATATTACGATGTCCGTATATCATAACAGAATATTTAACACTATTACTGGTGAAACACGGTCACTTTGAAAATATTGGGTGTGGGGTGTTAACACTGTGAATGTTTCTTGCTAAATGATTTTAAAACGCAAATTACTTAATCTGGTGAATGTAGGTATCGGCAACGCATTGGTGACAAGGCCTCTGATTGGTCAGAAGAATTGTGGGTGGGTACATTGAGGGGGATGATTTCATACGTATGTGGAAACTTAACATCGTATTTTCAGAAAATGAAAAAAAAAATGTGCAATAATGCGTAACACATACGTGAACAAGGTATTGTAATGAACGGTCAGTGCAAGAAATCAGAGGGGCCAGTTTAGGAGACAATGGGAATTCTGTAAAATGTAGTGTGTCTAATTTCTATGAAACCTAAGGTATTGTGTATATTATTAAAGGAAATAGTATTGCAATGAGGGGCATGATTTCATACGTATGTGGAAACTAACATCGTATTTTCAGAAAAGGAAAAAAAAATGTGCAATAATGCGTAACACATATGTGAACAGGATATTGTAATGGACAGTCAGTGCAAGAAATCAGGGGGGCCAGTTGAAGAGACCATGAGAATTCTGTAAAATCGTAAAACGTAATGTCTTTAATTTCTATGAAATCTAAGGTATTGTGTATATTATTAAAGGAAATATTGCAATGAAATGTTGTGTAACGTAACCTAGTAGAACATATTGCTTGGCCGGGGGGCAGAGCCCACCCGTACCCCCCCCCCCCAGTAAAAGTAGACAAATTTGGAGGTAGACTAAGATATAACCAAGCTAACTTCACCAAACTAACCTAACCTATCCTATCCTAGTAGAATGTTACCTGACTGGGGGGCAGAGCCCCCCCTGTTGCCCCCCCTTAAAGGAAGACAAACTTGAAGGAAGGTCAACATATAGGTTACCATACTAACCTAACCAACCTAACCTAGTAGAACAAACTTGAAGGTAGACTTAAGATATAACCAACCTAAATTCACCAACCTAACCTAACCTAACAGAACATATTACCTGACCAAGGGGCTCCCCCCCTCCCCTGTACCCCCGGTAAAGGAAGGCAAACTTGTAGGTAGACTAAAATATAACCAACCTAACTTCACCAACCTAACCTAACCTAGCAGAACGTGTTACCTGATCGGGGGCCGTACCCCCCTTCAAGAAAGACAAACTTGAAGGAAGAACAACATATAGGTTAACATACTAACCTAACCTAGTAGAACATATTATCTGATCGGGGGGAGGGGCAGAGCCCCCCATATCCCCCCCACCGTAAAGGAAGACAAACTTGAAGGTAGCCTAAGATATAACCAATGAAAATGCTCTAATAATTAGTAAAATTTTATCCAAAAATTTTTTATGGGTGAGAAAAGATTGTAAAATTATGAGCTTAAAATAGACAGAGGTGGATAATGAAAAGAGAATTGAGAAAAGGGTGTAAATTGAAATGTGTGTAAAAGGATATAATGGAATATATATAAGTAGATGTTCCAATAAGGTCAAATTTTAACAAAGGAATTGTTATGGGTATGAAATGTATTCTTAATGATGTAACGCAAACAGTCGGGCATGAATACTGGGAAGGGGAGGGAGTGAGTTATGTATAAATCATGTATGGAATATCCCAAGCAACTTGCAATTTCACATAACCGACAGGAAGGTAGCCTAGGTATCGAATTGTCCTAACACCCACTTCTAGTCCAACCACGTAGGCATTTTCAGGTGTCTGTCCTCAATTATAACTTAATACTTAAAGGTATTTATGGCAAAATGATTAAAAACAAATTAGGAAAATGAATTTATGTAACTCAATGTAGGGATACCCCCCAATTCTTCACTCGGTCCTATAGCAATGTAGGGGTATAACTGCAATGTGATTGGCTAAATACATGTACCCCTCCCGTACACCCCCATTTTTTCCCTCACTAAGAAGTCTGCATTTAGAACAAAAGCTCCCTTACAACTAGCACATGCGCAGTAGAATGGGCGCATGCGTAGTAGGGTTCGGTGTTGTAATAGTAGTAGTAGATGGGATTTGGATGTGAAACAGCTCCACTATCGATGCTTTTGTTATCTCTTATTTTCGATTGTATTTCGTATTTTAAATGTCATAAAAAATGGGAAATACCACAATAACACGGCAAAACCTCCCCCAAGTGGTTTCTCCCCACCCAATACCCCAGTTCCCACTGGGGTCCCCCTTACCGTAGGATAGAGTTGGGATTTTGTCCCCACCCAAAACCCTGGTTCCCAATGAGGGTCCCCTTCCGTAGGATAGAGTTCAAAGGTAAATTAGAGTCGTCCGAATAAATATTACTTCAAATTCTTGTTCAGTAGGTAAAACTGCATAGAAAAACAGCAACTGCCATAGTCTGGGCCGCCGTGGATAGGTACCCTAGATCTACCTGTTGCGGGCCAGCTTCACAAGCCAATTTCCAGGGCCGTACAACCACCAAATCCATCCGCACAGATAACTAGTCCCTTCGACCTGGAAGACCTACCACGACCCGCGACCATTCAAAGTAGTTAACATGGCTTCGCCGTCTAGTCCTCATCCGTCGCACGTTGCTAACCTGGTTACGCTCGTTCCTTTTTGAAAGTGACCTTTTAGGCAATTTTAGTGGTCAATGTGAACAATGCAAAGAGGGAACAATGAACCTCGTGAAAGAGGAAGACAGTTTTGTGCCCTAAGTCATGTTAGTGTCGTTCGTTTGGTTAGGTTACAACCTTTGTTACCTTACTGGGGGGTCCAGACCCCTGGCCAGTTTAGGGCAGGCGCCTCAAGTTAGGTTAGGTTGGTTTGTTTGGTTAGGTCACAATCATTGCTACCATACTGGGGGGTCCAGGGGGGGCAAAGCCCCCCCGGGCCATGTTAGGGCACGTGTTGTAAGTCAGGTTAGGTTGGTTCGTTTGGCACCGTAAGTCGGTTTAGGTGGGTTCGTTGGGTTAGGTCACCACCAATATCCATTTTCCCCCACCCATTTTTCGGCGATCACTGCCACTCATCCGTTTCCCCCCACCCAAAAACCTCAGTTCCCCAACAGGGTCCCTCTTAACCACTTCTATTAATCTTTCGGTGATCACCGCTACTCGTATCCGTATCCCCCCACTCAAAAACCCTGGATACGAAAAGGTCCCCCTTTACCGTTTCTATTAAGCTTTCACTGCTACATTGTTTGTTGTTGATTTGGTTTCGCCGTCAATTTGGTTGTGTTTTCTTCTGCCAATTTCCTTGTTTGAACTTACTGCCATTTAGTGGTAGGTTTGGACAAGAAAATTGGTCGAAGGTAAGGTTGGCCCACGAAACTAACCGTTCCTGCAAGAGTTTGTAGTATTTGTATCTATATTTGTAGGGGTAGCCAAATCTATATCATAAACCTCCTTCCTAGTGTTACCTAGGATGCTGTTTAATACCTGGCCTGTGACCCCACTAGGACACCCTATCCTAACCTTGCAACATGTCGTATTGATACCTACAGGGATGCATCCTAACTTACCTAGAATTGCATTGTACGAAATAACCAGGCCACTTCTATACCTCATCAACCTTTGCTAAAGTTTTTGGTGGGGAGTTTGCAGAATGGTGGGATCAGGCCTTTCTGATGTTTATTATTACGTTGGGGGGCGGGAGCCCAGGTTAGGGCATGACACCCTAATTTAGGTTAGGAAGGTAAGGTCTGATTAGGCAAGGACATAGCTTTGTAGGCTTGAAGTCTAACCTTATTTGCCATGAGTTTGGTTGGTCCTTTGTTCCTGCTTCTGAATCATGTAATGTATCTTTTACAGGATGCTTACAGAGTTTATTTTGTAGGATCCTGGGGGGGGTGAGGGGTTGGAGATTTTGATTAAATAAGTGTAAATCTTTGTATGCTGCTAACAAATTTAGTGAGTCACATTTTTGTTGTTCCTTGATTATAATAGAAATTTCAATTGGGCTACCACCTATAAATGTGGTTCAAAGATAGTTAAAGTTTTACGTAAAGTGTAAGTACTGTTTCAATAAGCATGTATTATTGAATGTGAGCTATTGGAACTTCAGTAACGAACATGCATATGTAAAATCCATTTTAACCACTGAAGTAGCATGTTCAAAACCCTTTGTCCTATTGTGAAGTAAAAATGGGAATTATCGGAAGTAGATTATCTGGAACTTCATTGGGAAACTTTCAAACTCATCATAAAAACATTTAATTATGCCAATAGAGAATTAAAGAATAGGTTTGTCAAGCAGTATTATCTTGCCCGAGTGTTTTTAGAAGGAGGTTCAAGAGGTTCTTGGAACGTGTTGAAAGCATATCTTTATGCTTACAAAATTTGATGAAGCTTTTTATGTTCATTAATATCTAAATGTATTGTTGAGTTGACTGTCATACTTTTCATCAGTTGTCCTTTGGTGTTTGCAGTATTAGTAACAGAAACACTTATCCTGTAGACTTTGTTTGGCTAGGCTGTCCTAACATTCTTTTTATAGAAAAGCATTAAAGGCCAGGCAAGCACAGTAAATGGTTATGGTAATTAGCCTGGGCTAGGCTTATGATTATGGTATATTTATTTAATTTACATGTTATCGAGCAACGTTCTGATTTATAACCTAGTTTTGTGCAGTCCACCTACAAGTCCAGATAATTCTGAGGAAAGCTCCTCATTGAGATTTTGTTTATATATGTAATTTCTTGACAGTGATATAAAATAAGGTATATGATGCTGTGCAAGTGAGGTAACATCTCAAGTTTACCCAGATAATCTGAGAAATTTATAGTCTTTTGTTTATGTACTATTGGAGTAGAAAAGGTCTGTGGGATACCAATTTTGTACGAGTCCCTTGAGGATTAATGTTAAAACAAATAACTCCTGAAGGGGCTAGTGCCTTTAATGCACTTCATGCGGTGTACTGTAGACATTACTTATGGTTCTGTGCAGCATACCTCAAGCTCGTAGCTGCAACATCTTTCATTCCTTTTACTATACCTCCTTTCATATTCTCTTTCTTCCATCTTACTTTATAACTTTTCCTGTTACACCTGTCAAACTTTTTTATTATCAAATTTTATTTCAAAGTTGAATGATTACATAGGTGTCAGTGCTTGGCCTTTGGTAAATTCCTCAAGATATCTTACCTGTACGTATGGCATTTTATGCACTATTTTCTGTATTGTGCAGTAAAAATATTTCCACTAAGGAACAATGTCCCCATGTAGAACTCTTCCTTAGAAATACCAAAGTCTGTTCTCCAATATCTTTGTTGCATTTTGGCCTCATTAACCCATATTCATCTAAACTCTTACATACTGTTATGCATTCAGTGATGCAGTATATATCCTTAGGAGGTCTCCTAAATATTTTGGTGTTATATTCTATATTAGTGGGAAATAGAATGTCCCAGTAATGAGCAGAACAGAAATATAACTTTCATATATGAAATTTTTATGCGTTCATACAGCAGACACATGGTCATTACTAAGCAAATTAAGGATATTTTAAAAAGAGGTGAGAAGAGAATCCTGGGATTAATGCCTCAAGTGCTGTGTGAAGATCTGATCAGAGAGGAAGTTGTGGATAGGTGTAGTTGACAACAACTGAAAGATGGGGTAGAATGAAATCTCAAAGATAGCGCCTCAGTGGCCTGGTCGGTGTGGTGTTGGCTTGCTACCTCTGTGGCCACGAGATCGATTCTCAGGCATTCCATTGATGGTGATAGAAGTTCACTCTCAATGTGGTTCAGAAGTCACGTAAAACTGTTGGTCCCTTTGCTGAATAACCACCGGTTCCATGCAACGTAAAAACACCATACAAAGAAGAAGAAGAAAGAAATCTCAAAGATTGATAGGATTTGAACTTGTGATTAGAACAGCAGCAAGTTACATATTCAGAAAGGAGCTGGCTATATTAATGTGGTATCCTGTGACCTAGTATGCAGTCTCCTACACCATTTGGTGGTATAGGACTGACTTTGAATCTGAGTCACTTGATCCTTGTGCAGTCAGTTTTAGACAGCATGAAAATTTCCCAGCAGTATCTTTTGGACTTTTAACACCATTACATTTGGTTACTAATTTCTTATTCCTTCGGTTTTCTAGTTTTGTTTGAACTGGGATTATATAGTTTTTGTTGCTTGCTCATTAGCTTTCAAATTGTTAAAAAAAAATGTTAGATTCACCCCTACTGTGAGTTCATTGGAGTCACATAAATTTTCCAGACAGCAAGTTTTCTGTGCACCCTTTGTTCTTTTGTGTATGCTGACTTTCACTCATGTCTTTCCCAATCATTTCTCAAATTTGACCCAAGGGTCATCATCCTTTCTGTTCTCAAGTGTAGCAGCCCTCATTACTCGTAAAGGACTCATCCCTGACCCATGGTAAACTCCTTGTTATATTCAATCATGTATTATCTTGAAAAACTCAGTATTATCAATATTCTCCATTGTATGTTGACGTGACCAGCAGACATGTATACCATTTTCTTTGGCAAGTTGTGAAATAATGAAAAATCACTCATGAATGTTGACCTCTGGTTGCTGTTATTTCCAACAACTCTTATGTTGGCCCCAAACACTTGATTTAATCTACCAGTTTTTTTCATTAATTAAAATGGTACACTTCAGCTTACTTAATGTAATAAAATGTTGAAGGTGAAACACTATGTTGCACCCTCCCCAAACTATTTTTGTTAAAAGTAGAGGTACTAAAGGGTGAATGAGTGATGATATAGGAAATGAATGATATTATAGGAAGTATTTTCTAATTCATTCATGCAATCATATCTGC
>NC_087209.1:57462406-57494448 GCF_015104395.2 Macrobrachium nipponense
ACGACTTGAGAGCTTTAGTGCTGGACATCAAACGATCCTGGTGAAGGAGGGTCCGCAGGATGAAGGGAGTCTCCGAAACTCCTTTAGCATCAAAAGAGAAAGTCTCTTGTAGTCAGAAACTGCTACATCTACTGGCTCTTCGTCTTCCGATACCTGGTCCAACTGATCCACAGAAGGAGATCGTTTTGGAGTGATCTGGCTCTTCCCGGGAGAAGAACTCCTTTCCCGAGAAGGGGAGCGCGGAACATTAGCACTCCTATACGAAGAGTGAGGCTCCTGCCTGTCGGAAACACTCTTGCGCCTACTAGACTCTTGTTGTCTAGGTTCGTCAGGTTCGTGGCGCTTGCTAGGCTCCTGGCGTCCTGATTCAGGGCGCGTTGAAAAGATCCCGCGTCCTGATTCCTGACGCTTAACAGGCTCTTGGCGCCCTAACACTTGACGCCTAACGTACTCCTGGCGTCCTGCCTTCTGGCGTCCTAACTCCTGGCGCCCTGACTCCTGGCGCCCTGACTCATGGCGTCCTGGCTCATAGCGTCCTGATTCCTGCCTTCTAGCAGAATCCTGACGTCCTGAATCCTGTGTTCTAAGAGGCTCTTGACGCCCTTTCTTGCGTCTTGCTGCCTCTTTGCGCCTGTGCTGGCCTCTGGTCCTGCAGACCCAAGGGATCCTGATACCTAAATCGGTTTTCCGGTTCCTTGCACCTAAACCGATAGAGACTTCTGCTCGATTCGCGGGCGTCTCAGAGGGCGCTTCGGGGAAGACAGCCTATAGGGCGAAAGGCTCTTCTCTCAGGAGAACAACTCCTATCAGACGAGTCTCTCGACGAAGACGATAAACGCCCTGGAGATCGTGAGGGTTCTCTCCTATACGAAGCGGGGCGCTTAGCGGAACTCTTAACAGGGAGCGAGACATCCTTCCTCCTTGTAGAGTCCTTAGCAAAAGAGCCTACGAGAGAAGCTAACTGCTCTTGCAGATTACCAAAAACTTCTTCGTAGGATCCTGAAGAGAAGGCTCCTCTTGTCTAGTCTTCTTAGGTCCCGAAGGCCAATCCTCGGGAAAAAACTCTCTGGGCTGGAGTCAGCGCGTCTTCCTTTTAGGCGCCTTCCAGGCTCTCTTCAAAGGGCGCGAAATAAGAGAGGCCGAACTCCATCCTCGTTTAGGAGAGGAAGAGTCTGAGGCGCGAAAAACACTCCTTTAGGACGCTTTTCTGCGGCAATCCGAGGCAGCCTGAGACTTAACAACAGGATCTGCCGAAGGGACGCCTGACCGTTGGGGATGTTCTGCACCTCCCTGCCCTGGGGCGTTCGACATTTCCTCCTCCCCTGGAGTCCACTGGGAGGTTTGGTGGAAGCGGTCTAGGCCTAGGAGCAATGAGGAAACCGGTCAGAACGCCCCCTCCACTGCACTGGGGACACTGCACAAGTCACTATCACCACTCTTACCTTGGTTAGAGCTCGTAGCTGAGCTTGAAGTTTTCTTAATTGAAGCTTTTACATTTTCCCTCTATGACGAAGAATCTTTGGATTCAGAACAGGAGAAGCAGCTGAGGCTAAGGGAAAATTGTTAGAAGGAGAGTTAATTTCTTGTTCTAAGGACAAGATCTACTAGATGACCTAGCTGAAGCCTTTCTCACTCTATCTCTCTCAAGCTTCCTAACATATGATGATAATTCCTTCCATTCAAGCTCCGTAAGGTTCTCACATTCCACCACAGGTGTTAATAAAGAAACATTCATTCTCCCTGCATTAGCGCAAATACTATGAGGATCTAATGCGATTTAGGCAGCCTAACCTTACAATCTTCCCTACTGCAAACTCTAAACATAGGTGAAGCCTTAGCGTCAGACATCGTGAAAGAGTAGTCAAAACCAAAGTCGAAAAACAGTCCACAATAAGCGTATGCCAAGCCAGAGAAAAAACAGAATACGTCACCAAAAAACCAATCCAAATTCTCGGCAAACGAGTTGAAATCCAAGATGGAGGAACGAACAATAGGTGTTGTCCGTTTCAAACCGGACAGAGAAATTATGGCTTAGAAAACGGGAATAGTTCCAGAACCCCGCCACCCAAACCCAGCGGCGGGAAAAATGGTGGATCACCTGACCTACCTGTCGCGTGTGCCGCGAGTTTTGAAATTCTGTCGGGACGACCGAGTCTATAGCTAAGTATATATCTGCTGGGTAAGTTACTTGTACAAAATGTCAAACTATCTCCACACATGAGATGAAGGCATCAATATCACCCTCTTCTGATTACCAGGAACAGATTTACCAAGGAGGTACAACCACTCTAATACTATTTGGGCAGGCATCATATTATTTACTTTATCAACCACATCACACCAAGCCAGCCATGGTGTACCATTACCCACAATACAATAAATGGATGTACTATGCCCAATCCTGTTCAAATGGGAAAAAAATTACCATGGTTCAACTGTATCAATATTGCAAATACATTGGATACTACAGACATGGCATGAGAGACATGCCACTTCCCTAAAGCGTAAAATATAGGTTGCTTTCTTTCATAAGGGAAGGCTTTAATATTTGCTATTTTAGATACTGCAACAGTTCTTGACACTATGCGTGTTTTAACTCCAAGAATCCATATACTAGCAGTTACCCATAAGAAACAAACTTCTACCCACACAAAGCATAAAAAAGAACATGTCATATCTGATACCATGATGGAAAATCAAGATGTTAAAGTTAATGATGATGATAGTGGTGATTTTATGCCAAATATTGGTATTACCCGTAAACACACTCACCTGCTTTTCCAAAGAGTTCAATTTATCATTTGTTTGTAAGGCCGACGACAAATCCCGCGTTCGTTTGTTTTGTTCATCTTCCAAACTTCTTCTTAAGCTCTTTGGGTATAGTCCATCGAGTTCGCTACAATCGCCCTCATAATCAGCCTGACAAAAAAACTTATAAATAAGTATCTAGAAATCAGTTTCAACATATATTGCAGTCAGTGGGTTGCCCCAACAAGGATTATTCACACAAGAACATGAGTACGTACTTTCTCAGAAGGCTGAATTTCTTGTCTGTCATGATACTCAGCATCACTTATAACAAAACCTGCCTTTTTTAACAAGAATTTTAGCTCAATTTTGTCCCTCATCACATTTTCCAGGGAAATATTAATAAAAAATATATTAGGAACACCACTAACAATGCTATATAATTCTTATCTTTGTTGATAAAAGACAAATGTGATGCATATTACCAAATTTTCAATAAAGCCATTGAAACTAACGCACTAATACTATAGTACTTATTTCTCTATTGCACAAAACCAATAGCCAAAACATGAAACATAAACATAGAAAGCACTGCCTTCCTTTGAGCTTCCTTAAGGTCATGTTGTAAAATTGCAAGCTTGCGATCGAGATCCCTTCGCTCCTGCTGCTGTCCTGGTCTTTCCGAGTAATTGTCTCCAATTGCAATATTGATGTTTTATGCTTATTTTTCCAACTCGTCAATGATGTTCCTCTGGTGCTCTAACTGTGCTCTTAATCCTGGCAACTCACTGGCATCTGTTCCATCATTTGTCTGAAAGAAATGACTGCCG
Organism: Macrobrachium nipponense; assembly: GCF_015104395.2. NCBI lineage: Eukaryota > Metazoa > Arthropoda > Malacostraca > Decapoda > Palaemonidae > Macrobrachium > Macrobrachium nipponense. Next base: position 57,465,985 of record NC_087209.1, read on the forward strand.
TTAGATTATTGACAACTGAATGCTTAAGATTAACCAAGAGAAAATATCAATGCTACATCCTGAAAAAATGTTTAGTAAATGGACAACTACTTTCATGTAGCAACTTGCATGAATACCTCTAAATGCATACATATTTCCTTTTCTTCAATTCTCCAAGAAACATTATGGTTACTGTGCCAGCGCTTCATGAAAGAGATATCTGCCATAAACGCATTTACACCAGGCAGAGTGAATCTAGTCAGGAAAACACACTGGACTAGAAATGACCAATAGTTGTAGTGTTCTGAAGTTAGTCAAAGTATAGAAGCACTTTGAACATATACTAAAGCAAAAGCACACTATCTGAGTAGAATAGACATTTTTCAGTGTTGATTTTAACAGCTTAATAAACAACAAATTGTAATCACTAACAGGTCCCATAAACATTCTCTTTTGTGATAAAATATTCTTAAAGCAAATCAAACCTTGTATTGGACAAAACTACAATTGAATAATGGAAACCTTACATGATAAAATCCTAAGCCTACATAATTTACATGCAATACAATACCAGTTAAATTGAACGATAAAACTATTACATAACCAAGAGGAAAATGACTTATTAGAGATGTTCGAGTGTTGAAAGAGCAACAAGAAAAAGGACTAAAAATAAACCAGAGAAAACCACACTTATGGCAACCCGAAGGGAGAAAAAAAGGAAAAAGTCAGTCAAGGCAAAGAAACAGATGGTATGCGATGCACACGACCGCAAATGATGCAGAGGTGGAGATCCATTAGTAATCAGGGAATGAAGCTGGTATCATGTGGTCACCACAATGAAAAAGAGTAGTAACAGTCTGGATGAAGTGGAAAAGAGAGCTGCACTACCTGTAAATGACTAAAAGTATCTACATTTATAAAAGAGATCTGGGCATTATTAAATAATAAATATATATAACCCATATACATATATAGCATATATAAGTGAGAGTAGGGATAATCAAATTTATCTGCCAGACTAGAAAGGCCATGAAGTAAAATGAGTAGCAGTCTGTGGTATAAGAAAAGCAAAATCAGATGAGAACAAGTAGACAAGAAAAGTTACTCAAATACCACCCACATAGCAGCAAATGGCCAAAAAATATATGTATTAAAATATGAGAGAGAGAGAGAGAGAGAGAGAGAGAGAGAGAGAGAGAGAGAGAGAGAGAGAGAGAGAGCGAGCTTGCAGCAAGTTTCTGTTCAAAAGATAAATTGCCTTCTGAACCTTTTTTTGAGATGTCATCATCTTGGACAAGAGAACAGACTACTTTGAAGTTTCTTCATGACAGAAGATTACACTTTTAGTTGTTTCTTTGTAATGAATAGGTGAAGAACAGCACTGACTGAAATGGGAAATTTGGATTTGAAAAACGAATACCCCAAACAAAACAACCCAAAGCCAAACCTGGTTATTGGAAAAATCCATGAGGAAGTCATGGAAATGATGATACCCACTGGCACTGTCAGTTTCTGGTCTGCACAGCACAGTCATGCAGTTTGCCGGTACACATGGCAGACACTCCAGCCAAAAGGAATTCTATTTGGATAACTAATACCTGCAGAGAATACGCAACTTCCTTTGCTCAAAACTCATCTAACAATATAAAAGGGTGAGCTTCACCAATGCAGTTAAAAGAAAAGCACACATGCAATAATTTTCTGACTCACTGGTTTAGTTAACACTTTTTCTTCTTGAAACATGCTTTACCTCACTAAGTAGCAAAAAATAAAACAAGATAACCACAAACGATGCAAAAACTCAAAACTCTTAGAAAAATCAAAGCTTAACTTGTGGTATATACATAGGAAGGGAGTAAATCTCCAGGGCAATAAGATTTGAATGATGTAAAACCTACTAAAACAAAACAAATTTACAAGTCACAGCACAACATTCTTAGAGAATAATTTTATGGTAACTAGTTATAATATGCATACCTTTATCCAATCCCAAATCAGTGTATTCTGTAGGGAAGAGCACTACTGTTATAAGCAAATATTATATGTCAGCCAAACATTATTATTATTCAGCTGCAGCTAAAAACTAAATATCTATTCTCTGAGGACAGCCACTGTCACAAATCACCATAAAAGCATAATTAAATATGAGTAATCATGTACGTACAGAACCCTGAGTTCATAATAACTACTGTACATCTAAAAACTGCCAAAAATCATTAAAGAAAGCATTTGTAATTACATAAAGGTATAAATAAAACCACACCTATACATACATGCAATCTCCAGGAAATAGCAATATAGCTAACTGGGAAAGCAATCTAAAGCTATGAATAGGGAAAGCTTTGTACCTACCACCTTCAAAGATAAGCACATGGGATCAAAACTTCAGCCCATCTCATATCTAATGTTGCAAAAAGCTATACATACTGGGAATATGACTGTTTACAATGCCTTTTTGGTTTATGCTTAAAAATCCAAATACCTACAACATAAAGTGTTCATAACCTTTCTATTCCTACAATTCTTGACAGTTTAGGGTTAAATTTAGGGTTAAATACCAAAATAAGAAGTCAAGAAATGGTAATTTTTTGTTTCCACACCTTGATCTTCTGTCAAATCTTAACACAATTTCACTTTTTTCTTAAATTTTTTGGGAAAAGAAATGCCAGTGACATATCTTTCTTAAAACTTGACAAAAAACATTTTGGATTTCATCTACTTCAGTGTAGAGGATAAAAATCATATTACTCAACATGACAAGCCAAACTTAGGTTTACCTATTAATGGTTAACTATTTACTAACCTACCATCCAATGTCAAATTTTCAACTTGTTCTGTTTAAATTATCTTTTAGGAGTTTATATATTTATATATTTTAATGAAATATGTTAATTACATAACGCAGCTTACCAAGTACGTAATCAAAAAGTGTTCTTACTCGCTCACCCAAGTCAGGATCATGATTTAAATTGAGGGGCTAGTGATACTTGCACAGCTGTTACAGAACATAAATGCTACATACTTAATAACCTGTAACATCTGTTGTCTTCATTTACCTTACAATCCTATCTTTGAATGGTTTGTTTACCAATGATCAAAAGTTGAGCATTATCATATACAACTGTTTCTCATGTTGATGTACATAAAGCATGCTGATATATCCCCACCGCAGGCATACAAGATAAACAAAAAAAGATAAACTACCTTCTATGAAGGTTCTCACTCAGTATGCCTTATATTGGATCCTTGTAAACAAACAGAACTTATCTACCCTTCACAATACAAAAGTAATTGGCCCTGATAAAATGATAATTTCCATTTCCAAATTACACTAAAATGCTGTAATAATAATCTTGCCCTTCAACACCACCAAAACAAATTAGCTCAAACTAAACCTGATCAGGTAAAACCAAGTCACTGTGACTAAATGCAGCAGGATAGGATGAACGTTCATCAAAGCCATACCCCCTTCCATACGTGTAAAACCCTTTCCTTCTTTTAGATATTTCTAGTTTTCTCTTTACTACACAAGCCTATGTCTGTATTTCTCTTACAAAGAGGAGGAAAATATAAGCTTAGTTCCAAAATTATTTTGCCCCTTACAAATTTCACCAAACACCCTCACCTGACCAATTTAACATTTAAAAAAAACATGAGGGGAAGACACAAAGTTTCAATGAAAAATACAAATAAAGGGTACTTCGTCTAAAGTAAATGAACACACAATACAAAGGAAGAGGAATTTCTAAAAGTCCCTTTAAACCTACAAAGGTATATACAGACTAGAGAAAAACACTGAAGAAAGAATTATTCAAGATCTATTCATAAAATACAATAAACTGCACATACCAGATTTCGCTTCCCATCAGGTTTGTCTGGAGAGGTTAGCAATCTGTAAAGATAAACAAAAAGCTCTTTACTAAAATCATTAACAATCCATGCTTAGCACTGTCCTAGATCCCCGCATTAGCACACTTGTGATGTCTGATTGTCACACAAATTCAATAAATAATGATTTCCAAGTATTAACTCCAAACTCATGGAACACTACTATATTCTCTAGTCCTGTACAATGCCCAAGAACTAAGCCTCTCCATTCACATATATAACTGAGTCCTTTAAACCATTCATTCCTTTTGATTTTTATCCCTCCAAAGAGACAGAACCTTGACATCTGCAAGCACAGTGCGATAAATATTTTCTTACCTATAATCTTTAGAGTATGTGAAACCAACAAATGGCAAATGATTTCCTACAAAGGCCTTTGGTACTGGAAAGCTCTCTTCAGGTGAATCTTCATTTTCAACTTCATCAAAATTGCTTGTATCTGCATCACCATCTAAATCAGGAACAACTGGGGGTACACCTGTAACAAAACAAGTAAAAAAAAATTATGTGCATCCATGCCTTCCTTTCACTTTGGTGTCTTCCCTCCTATCTGTCGTACTTCCTGTTTTACCTTGCCCCATTTGTACCATTCACTTGCAGGCAAATCCACTGGGCTATTCTTAGGAGTCTAGAAATGGGACTCTTAAGATCTTGCCAAAGTAAAATGCTGTAGTCTCTGATACGCAATTGGAATTATTCAACTTGACTTATCTTGAATTATTTACCTATCCTACCATGTGATACATTTTTAGTGATCACATTTCCCACAACTTGCAACCCTATGCTACCACACCAATACATATACAAATTTGTAAATATAATAACTGGGAATAACTGAAAAACAATTGCAAGGAAAGTTTTATTCCCTATGATCACAACCCACCCAATAACCCTTGAGACCTGTTGCCTTCAGAGCCAAAAGCAATACTTCCAACTGTAATTTAATGATGATCAATCATATACAGAAGTTAGCTTTACATAACAACAGATAAAACTGCTGGTACCTTCATTTTGCAATGCTATTCCTGTCAATGTATCAACGAGAGTCAAGTCTCTCTTCAACCAGCATTTCAAACTATTTATTTTAATAAATTGGTTCATTAGTGAATTCCAGACAATAACATAGAAACAAATTATCTGCTTTTGCTGGGGTTCAGCTGTATAACACACCTACATTTCCTGATCTGTTCTACATAATCTCTGTTAAGCTAGCAGCATCTTTGTTTCACATTTGCATAAGGAGGAAAAAAAATTATATGAACACTCGACCTTATTTTCCATCATTGGGCATTTTCTTAAGTGGAAGGTTACTACACAACTGCCAGGTCCTTTCTTACCAATTTCCAAGCTGCATCCACACTACAAATTATACTACTGTACTTAAAATTTCACCAGCTATGAATTCCTTCCAACTTGACCACTGTTTGTGAGATCTACGACAAATATTAAATAATTACATTCACTACAATAAACATACATGAACAACTCTCTGCTACTTACAATCTCGTATGGTATCAAACGTCCATTGGTCATTAAGGAAAAACTTGTGCCTTTTAATTTCATTCACTCCATTACCACCTAATCTTGTTAACCTGTTGAAAATTGAAAAAAAAAATACTTGAGACATCATTAAAAAGTTATGATAATAGACATACTTCAGTAAAAGAACATTTCACTAGATAATTCTATATGGATACATAGAATCACTTCTAGATACCAAGAATTACCAACCTGTCAGTTAGGAATCCACATATGAGACTTTTAGCTTCTGATGTTATCTCTATATCCTCTGGAAACTTGAGAGAATTCTTATGGTCCATGATCTTTCCATATGTTCCAACAAGAGAGTCTGCATAGAAAGGTGTGTCTCCAACCAGCATTTCATATAAGAAAACCCCAACAGACCACCAATCGCACTCACGACCATACACGCCTTCACCACCCTGAGACTTGAGGACTTCTGGGGAAATGTAGTCTGGTGTTCCAACTGCAGTGTCTGACCTTACGAGCCCATCCTGTCACAAAATAAATACCAAATATGCAGTGAAACAAATACAAATGTCTAATTTCTAAGTTCTACAAACACAAACAATCCTTTGATCTTTACCTAAGCTAGTTACAAAGAGATAAAAACCAAATATCAAGTAGCAGCATACACTAGGGAAGCAAGTTATCAGTGGACAAGACCAGTCTCACTTGGCAGGGGAGAGAGGAACACCTCACCTGCCCAAACACTCCCATTCCTTGACTCAGTCTCCAGACCAGAGACTTAAATAATACAGTGTATGTTTTTATATATAACCCTCACAACTTTACTCTATGATCTTAAAAAATTCAGAAAAACAGCACATTTCCACCTCTAACAGATATTCAAAGAAATACAATTTACAGCTGAAAAGGAATTCTCTACCTGACACTGGCAGACCTAGTTATTCTACTATCGCACTACCTACTGTTTTACTAGTTTAGGAAGCATTTCAACATTATTATGTTCTAAAATGAGTATCAATAATCAGTAAAAATAAAAGACCTGTCATTTGTATGACAAATAGTCATCAGGCACACAGCACACTTGAAAAGAAAATCATTCAAAATCAAATCTAATTAATCTAATCTTTTTGAACTAATAAAAATATGTAATAACATATTCAGTAAAAATACATATCAAAAGTTAAAAAATATAAAACATATGGCTAATTTAACACAATGGATATGTGAGTTTCAGAGCAACATAAAATACAACTGAAATTTCCAATGCTGCAGTATCATTTCAATGAAAGAATGAGAACAGTGCCTTGACAAAATAATGAAAAAAAAATCTTACCTTATCCATCTTCATACAGGTACCAAAATCTGCTAATTTAAGATGACCACTAATATCGAGCAACATGTTGTCTGGTTTAACATCCCTAGAGTAAAACAACAAACAAACTAGGAATCAATAGTGAAAAAAACAAAATCACAAAATTATTTGCAAAGATAAAATTGAAAAACATTACTAAAGTTCTAAAGTGCCTCACAATTCAAAATGTTTCCAAAACATTCTATCATCAGTCCATGCTAGTTACAAGTTGAATACTCTAAGAACTTGAAAAATCCCTTACTAAGGTCCAAAATGAACCAAACTCAAGTTAGGTATTTAATGAAACAATAGAATTATGCTTCATGCCCTGTCACTTCCAAGATTAACACTACGTCTATTTGTACTTACTAAAAGTTATTTCCAGCTATAAGTTTAGAAGTAAAGAAAGAGACATGAAGTTTACACAAATTACTTTTATTTATATAATCACACAGAAAAAACACCCCACTTTGAGCATGTTTTGGTCATCAATTTCAGCAGCCCGACCAATTTCAGTTTACTAGAATGCCTTGCATGCTACTTAACAGTAGTGCGAGCTCACTCTGAGACAAACTCATTCGCTCCCTTGCTTACAGAAAGTAAAAAGGTTGCTGCAACAAATTAGGATGGCAGTAGGTAAATCCTAAAATTGTTATCCATCACAGGAAATCCAATTTTTCTAGAAACTGATTTTTTTCATACAAAACTACAACTCATATATGGCCCACATTCACAGTCTTCAGATGTCAAAACGCTGCAGTCCCTTGATTTTAAACGAAGAGTAGTAGTAGCTCTGTACATGAGCCTTGTGAACAGATCCCCAGCAGCATCTAGTCTGCCATAAACCACAAGAAATCTGGAGGGCTACAAAGAAGGAATTTATCATGTGAGTGATTGGTTAATATGAAAAAGTTTTTTTTAATTGGATTTCCTTCAACACAAAATCCATTATTCATATACAACACTAATTTCAATTTAGATGAAAAAACTAAGCTGCTGGATATCCAAGACCTATCTGTCAGTGAACTAAAGGATCAAAAAGGGTTCAGCATTATAAAGTAACCAAAGGCTCAGAGAGAGACTGGGAATTTCACATATAAAGAACCACCTATGCTCAAAGCATTAAAATACCAAATTTGTAACTAATTTGTATTTTTCATAACTAACAAACCTGAGGTCTTAACAGTTAAAGGCCCACCTCGAACCACCCCTCTAGCAGTCTAAACTGGGTTAGAAATATAACTGATGGGTCACAGGTAGCCGTGGGCATTCTGGGTATACATGCCCCGTGACCTGGTATAGATGCCATTAGTCCCTGGATCTCACAAGTGTAATTTTAATTCTACCGGTTTCCAGCTTGGCGCTAGTAAATCCTAATGTTAAGACCTCAGGTTTGTTAGTTATGAAAAATACAAATTAGTTACAAATTTGGTATTTGTTCATACACAAAACAAACCTTCGGTCTTAACATTAGGATAGACTTACTATTGGAGGGAGGTAAGTCTCTACAACTGACTGGGAGTTTGCCACCTTATCCATTTCCGAATATATAGGGAAATTCTAGAGAATGGACAATGAACCTAGGACCAAAGATATAAGCGGATCTATTGGTTTCCTCCCACTGGGTGTAGATACCATTCTACTGTTTACTCTTGTCCCTTGCGACTGGATCCACCTTCACCCCTCTTTTCCTTATTATCCAGAGGGGTGTGTTGCTACTGAAAAGTATATCATCAGCTAAGATAGCTTCACAGTATGGCTGACCATCTCACCTGCATCTAGTCCGTTCCAGCACATGACGGTACTCTCCTTCATATTGCCCGTAGTTAAAGGAGTAGGAAGAAAGTAGTATAGAAAAAACCAGCCAGTCATCCCATTCATTCTACTTTCATACCTTCATCTTAGACTAGACGCAAACTGACCGCCAGGGGCACTGGATGAACTATATCACTTGTTGGGCCGCCACCACTGGACCCAAGGAAAAGGTGTCCAAGGATCTATGGGCAACAGCTTTCAAATAAAATGAGGTGAAAGTTGTTTGCGCTTCCACACGCCAGCTTTCAGAATTTTATCCACAGACATGTTCTTCTTAAATGCCAGGGAAGCACTCACACCCCTGATGTCATGAGCTCTAGCTCCCACCTGGCTATCTGACCCTCTGTCTTCTGCAGTATAAGCATTTCTGATCGTCTCCCTTAGCCAAAATGATATTGTATTCTTGGACACTTCCTACTTGTTCCGTCCTGTACTTACGAACAACCTCTGGCACCCCGGCCTGAGGTGCCTTGTTCTCTTTAAGTACTCCCTTAGTGCCCTGACGGGGCACAGGAGCATTTCAGCTTTGTCGTTGTCTACAAAGTCTGCCAAGGAAGGTATGGTAAAGGAGTCGAATCTGCCGTCTACTATTGTTGGATTTTGGGTCTTTGCCACGAATTCTGGGACAAACTCACGCACCATTGATCTCCAACCTCTCGAGTGCTTTATGAGATATGAGAGGCCATGTAGCTCCCCCACCCTTTTGGTTGAAGCCAGGGCCAATAAGAAGACTGTCTTCAGGGTCAGGCTCCTATCCGTGGACTGCCTTAGTGGTTCGTAAGGGGGTTTTGTCAGACTACTCAGTACCTTGGTCAGATCCCAATCTGGGGCTTTAGCTCCTTTGGTGGGCATGACTGTTCAAAGCTCCTCATCAGCATGGCCAACTCCCATGAAGACGATATGTCCACTCCTTTCATTCGTAAGACTGAGGCTAGAGCAGCCCTGTACCCCTTCACTGCAGATACAGACATATGTTTTTCTGTTCTGAGATATATCAGAAAGTCCGCTAACTGCTGAATAGTGGTACCCGAGTGGAGACACGTTCCCCCTACGACACCAATCACAGTATGCTGACCACTTCCCTTGGTATACTGTCGCAGATGATTTTCTGATATTAACCTGCCATCTGAGTTGCTGCTTTCTGCGAAAACCCTCGCTCTCGGAGGAGATACTTGACAGTCTCCACCCGTGAAGCGATAGGGACTTCACCGACTGGTGGTACCTCTCCACGTGAGGCTGACACAGAAGGTGCTCCATGGAGGTAACTCTCTTGGCACATCTACTAGGAGTTCCAGTAGGTCTGGAAACCACTCTGCTTTCGGCCATAACGGGGCTACCAGGGTCATCTTGAGGTTCTGAGACCGCATTACCCACTCGTTCAGAACCTGCACGGATTAGACAAAATGGAGGAAATGCGTACACCTTTGTTCAACGATTGTCCCAGGGGTGTTGTAGCGCATCTTCTGCTACTGCCTCTGCGTCCGGGACTACTGAACAATACACTTCCAACTTTTTGTTGTACCTGGTGCGAATAGGTCTATGATCGGTCCTTCCCACCAACATGAGCATCCTGTCCACTACCTGTTGGTGTGAGGGACCACTCCGTTCCCAGAATCTGATCCCTGCGGCTCAACTTGTCGGCCACTATGTTTCTTTTTCCCGGAATATACCTGGCCTTGATGTCTACCAGGTTCTCTATAGCCCACTGGTGAAGTTGAACTGTCATCACATGTAACTGCCGAGAAACTAGGCCTCCTTGCTTGTTTATATAAGCTACTACTGTGGTGTTGTCTGACATCAATACCACCGAGTGTCCCTTTACTCACTCCCTGAATTCTTGTAGAGCCAGGAAAGCTGCTTTCAACTCCAGCACGTTTATATGGAGTTCTCTGTCCTTGCAACTCCATTTTGCTGACACCATCAACTCCTCCATATGGGTCTCCCCAGCCTTCTAGTGATGCATCCCGAGAACAGCAAGAGGTCTGGGGTGAGGATTGTTGAAGGGGACACCCACTGTCTGATTGTCGTCGTCCACCCACCACCACAGCAAGTCTTTTCCTCACTTCTGCCGACGAAGGGAATTTGCTCCGTACGGGTGATCTACTGTTGGTGACCAAAACTCCTTCATCCTCCATTGTAGGGACCGAAGGTGTAGCTTCCTTGTGGTACTAGCTTCTCCAGGGAGGTTTAGGATTCCCAGCACCACCTGCCACTGTCTTGCTGGCTGTGTCTGCTTTCCCAGAAAGGCATTCACCACTTGTTTGCATTTCTGTACTCTTTGGTCTGTCGGGAATACTTTGGCTTGTGTTGTCTATCACCATTCCCAGATATTCCAAACGTTGACTTTGGATCCAGCTGCGACTTCTGCTGATTCACCACAATACCTAGGCTGTGACAAAGCTGCAGGAGGGCCGCCCTGTCCCTGAGTAATTTCTCCCTGGACTTTGCTATCACCAGCCAATCGTCAGATATCTTATCAGCCTGATCCCCTGAGCGTGCGCCCATGCCGACACGAGGGTGAACACTCTTGTAAAAACTTGAGGAGACGTTGTCAATCCGAAGCACAGGACCTTGAACTCGAAAGCTTTCCCTGCAAGACTGAAGCGGAGAAATTTCCTTGAAGACTGATGGACTGGTATCTGAAAGTATGCGTCCTTTAGATCGACTGTCAGCATAAAGTCTCCGATTCTGACTGCTTGTAGAACCGTTTTTCGGAGTTTCCATCTTGAAACTGTTTTCCTTATAAACAGATTCAGCGTTGACAGGTCTATTACTGTCCTCCACTCCCCGTTGGCTTGGGTACCAGGAAAATCCTGCTGTAGAAGCCTTTTGTCGGACTGCATACTTGTTGCACAGCTCCTTTTTCCATCATCTTCTTCACTTCGTCCTGCAGAATAGTGGCCTTCTGAGATTTGTGGGCATAAGTGACGTGGGGTAATGGTTGATCTGTCAGGGGCGGGGTTACTCGAACGGAATCAAATACCCGATCCTGAGAACATCCACCACCCACTGCTCTGCCCCTAGTTCCTGCCACACCTTCCAGTGATTTTGCCAGGCAAACCCCCCACTGGTGTGGCCGAGTGATGGGAGGCGCCCATCCTATCTTCTTGAGCCTCTCCCCCTTCCCCTATTGCCCCTTCCTCTGTTGTTCTATTGTGAAAGGGCCGATGAGTTATCCTCTTTGGGGAAGAGGGTCTTGTGACTCTATTAGGGATGCTATGTCTCACTGGTTTCTTTCGAGACAACTGCTGTTGTCTTCCCTCCAAAGGAATAGTTTGACTGTTAGAGGTTTTCTAACTGCCTGTTGCAACACCAACCTATCGTTAGTTGTCCATCCTTCTTCTATCTATCGCTTCTTCCAGTATGACCTCTGGCAACAGTAGTTGCGATTCCAAGATATCCCCATTCCTCATTGCTAACAGGGAATCCAAATCCACATTGCGGCTTAGTCTAGCCAATGCTGCATCTCTCCTCATTAGCAGGATATTTGCCCAAACATTGGCACTTACGTTTGTCAGGTACGCAATGCCTGGACCTGACTGTAGTAATCTAATGAACAATGGTTCATCTACTACTTTCCTTGTTGCTTCCGAGGATGCAATTTTCGCCACTGCTGTTGACCAAAGGTCTAACCAGGACGCAGCCTGAAAGACAGAAGAAGCTGTTGCTTCTAACGTGGCAGCCTCTTGGTACGTCATCGAAGGGCACTCCATTTTAACCTGATCCAAGGTTAATCCAGGTCTTAACCTTACAACATTAGGGTTCATTTGTCTAGACAGCAAAGGGACCTTCGGTGTCGTATAATATTTCCTTTGCTTTATCATTGGAGGGGGAATAAATTTAAATGATCTATTAGATCTTAAGGAATTATCCCTCCCTGCAATCTTTGCGTTTACGTGTTGCAAGACCGATTCCGCATGACTCGAACAAGGCAATTCATACGACACCTTGGTATCCCTCTTTAGTCCAAACGCCATGTCAATTCCAGGAGGTAAGCATACTGGCCGGTGTTTCTGTCTTCTCCGAAAGGCTATTGAATTGACGAATCAAATCAATAACCTCTGCATACGAGGCCAGAAACTCTTGGTTTTCTCCTTCCTCCGGCTCCTAGTGTACCACTCTCCGTCACGAGAGATGTTGTCTCGCCTCTATCTTCTGACAGACGGCCCGGAATTCCACGGCCGCCTGCCCCTACGGCCGCGGCCTCTTTGATCTTTGCTGGCCGCTGTTGGCTCGATCCCAGATAGTCAGCAGGGGAACGAGAGCGTCTCACTCTTACTCTGCTCACGGATCTAGAGCGAGAATCTCGTCTAGATCTCCAAGATGAAGGCTCCCTTAAGACAGAGGTAAGTTCGTCTTTATTAGCATTGGCATCGTTTTCGAGCGTCGGCGAGCCCGGCCTCGGCCTTCTATCCAGACGGACACTGCCTTCCACGAACGTATCCGCCGAGGTTGCCAAACTCTCTATTTTTTGTACTTTTAATAGGAGCCTTACCGTCCTTCGTACGTATTTTGAACGCCTTACGGCGAAACTGGGGACTGGCTTCCATCCTCTCTGCAACTTTCGCCGCCAACGTCGATTTTTACCAGAGGTATCACAGTTTTTGCGATCCGAACTGGCAACTCCGCCTCGGCCGCTAGCTCGCCGGCCGTCACCTCTCTCGCTTGTTCGGACTCTTGCGAACGGCTTCGTCTGGCAACCTTGTGCTTAATAGCCACTGATTTTCCGACCTTCTTGCTGACTTGGAAAATGACAGTCTTCTGTCCGAAGGAGAGGAAGAATTGATTCTTCTCCTCTTGGCCCGAGGATCCGCTAGGAACTCCCGAATCCTCCTCCAACGCTTGACTGGCGCTCGCCATGACGTTATCGGACTTAGCGATGACGCCGAACTAGAGGAAGAAGACGAAGAAGGCGAATCACACTTTTTCTTTTTGTCTCTCTTATTCATTCTCTCCTCTATATCCTGTAACTTCTGCATTACAGTTTGCATTGACGGATCAGAAGGCGTATTAGCGTCTGGGTGCAGCGAAAAAGGCCGAGAATCGGTCTGTGACTCATCACGCCTGCCATCTCAGAGTGACGTATGTGTGACGTCATCGCTCTCGTAGGGAGAGACTGAGAGGTTTCTGCTGGTAACCGCACGTTTGCTGCCAAATTACCTCCCACGTTCTGCATCGCTGTAAATACTGTGGGATGGAGAAGCAGCGGCATTAATTCCATAAATATTGCAAGCCCGGGGGATGAGGAACATTCAGCGCTGCCGGACCCTGCTGGAACCGTGACGTCATATAATGCGCAAGCAGACCATCCAAGGTTGGTACGCCTGGTAGGCCTAGCGCTGACCACGTACCATCTAACCTATGCGCTTGCGTAGCAGGAGCCTGGAACAAAGATGGCGGATCTCCCCCTCTACTTGCTGGGAACAAAGGAGAGTGCAAATTATTCATAAAATTACCCAAGGCCCCTCCTGACGTTTCCGATACAGAACCGCTAGGAGAAACCGAAGGGGTATGAGACAATTCAAAAGCAGGTGGAGAAACATATGGAGCAGCCTGGTTTATTACCGATACAAAAGAAGCCGGTAAGGTTTGGTCATCCAAAGATGGCGTCACCCCCTTTCTTTTGTATTGGCTTTTCCCATAGAAACTCTTTCTTCCACTGTTCCACCGACCAACCACGACAAACAGAACACGGATTAGTAACCGTACATACGTTTTCCCTGCACCTACTAACACGTTGGATGAGGATCCGTCGACACCGAGGTTAGGACGAACCTAGAACAAGGGAAGCCACTGGATCTCCTGGGCATTTCCTTTGTCCTCCTCTTCGAAGCGGTAGACGATCCCGATGTTGAGGCAAAATTCTCCATCATACCACGTATACACTCTTACCACACACTGATCACACTTGGAGAAAGAAAAGGAATGAAAAATAAAAAATGAAATGGATAAAGAACGGGCAAACTGAAAAACCGGCTTTAAATGAGATAGACAGTAACACGTCTTATCTTAAAGGCGGTAGGAAAATAACTGATGGGTCACAGGTAGCCGTGGGCATTCTGGGTATACATGCCCCGTGACCTGGTATAGATGCCATTAGTCCCTGGATCTCACAAGTGTAATTTTAATTCTACCGGTTTCCAGCTTGGCGCTAGTAAATCCTAATGTTAAGACCGAAGGTTTGTTTTGTGTATGAACAAACAAGGTGTTTGTATACGATTAATTCCTGTAAGGTTTCAAAAATGATTATTCTAATTATAACTTGCTGTTATGCACCAGACCAATCAGCTGGTGACTTCAAAAGTACATCTCTCTAAAGATGCCATATATTTAATAAATGAATTTTCAGGTTAAATGATCCAGCCCTCGAAACAATAGGCAATACCATAGATACAAAATTAAGAGAGCTATTAAGAAGCTGCAACCACTAGGTGATGTCAGAAATGAGATGAGATTGGAAGAGAAAGAAGGATTCTCATGACCTCCCTGATGTGATGCAGATACTACCCATCTTGTGGTCATAACAAATATGAGTCCAAACATTTTTGCAATGTATCCCTAAGGTACAAACTAGTAAAGGCTGTTTGGCACCTGATGTATTGACATTCAGGTTATATGTAGAAACAAGAGATGTGGAAAAAACTGAATTTCTGCCCAAGAACCTGAACCTATGATGTCTTGCTGGCACCACAGTGTTATATGGAATTAGTACCTGCTTCCTGGAACACTGTTTATTATAGAGGAACAGTCTGGATGTACCTTTCCCAGTTTTGGCCTTTTGAAGATAAAGGACAAACAGCTCTATATTACCAAAGTATGTAAGTGCTCTTCGTCTTCAATGGGAGAAGAAACTGGGGAGATGCTGAATGGTCCAGCAGTGTCTTGGCTACTTACAATGAGTCTTTTCCAGAAAGGAAGCTATAAAATACAAGCCTAATGAATTCCAACCTATAGTAGGAGTGACTATGCTAAAGACCATGAGACTCATTGATCCATCACAAAGAAGCAAATGTCAGTATTAGATAAAGGCACTATATCATGTCAAAAGATTCTTACAGAGGTTTCTCAAGACTTCAATGCCCATGAAAAGGTCCTGTTGGGAGGGTCAGATGCCTTCTGAGATGCCTACACCTCAAATTGCTGCACTAAATAAAAAATAAGGCAGTTAACTGCTGGAAGACTTGTCTCCATATGAAGCAGCACACAAAACTTCCCCCACTCAACTGTCTGTCATGCAAGACTAGCGACCAGGTCTTTGCAGCTCATGAATGTGAACTATATAAGTGATGCACTTTTATGAAATAAATCATACATAATTATTGTAACAAGCTTTTATATAACATTCTTTCATACAGCAGTACAACTTTTTACTTTAAAGATGATGTTACAATCCAGGAGGAAAGACGATCATCTTTGGTTACCCTGTAAAGACAATCATGATCACAAACTAGGGAGCTTTTGAAAAATTTAACAGAAAACAATGAAGGACGCGGACTGTTAGTTGTCAAGCCAATGCTCATCTATCCAAGATGCTTCTTTTTTTTATGGGATACAAACTTGCTTGTACTTTAAATAAATGGAAATTTTTACCTATAGGAGCCTACCAATGCAACTTGGTCTCACTGCATTTCCCTTTGAAATAATCATCCATAATAATCATCTATGAAACTACTTCAGACGTTTTAAATTAAGAGGCAAAACATCCAGAAGACATTTAACACATTGGTGCCAACCACCACAGGGCTACTATGAATGAGGCTTTAATATAAGAGTTAAGTGAAAAAAAATAGGCAGCTGAATTGCCAAAACGATTTCTTATAAGTCTCATTAAAAAAAAAAAAGTTCAAACAACAACGAGAAAGTGAAAGGACAGTAAAATCCCTTCTCTGTATTCCTATCTTTATAAACAAAACACATTCATGATCATCCAAACACTAAGCAAAACCATTAACATTGTCACGTACAATACAATTATTAAACAGGATCATTCTTACCTCCTCCAACAAGTAAAACTTAAGCCCAACACAGGCCTTAACATTATCCATCAGAATAAAACCAACTGACAACAATGGGAATTTTAAAAACTACTTGACCAACATGTTTTTCCGTTTGATTAAATTCAATAAGTTCTAATTCAAGGCCTTAAAGTCTTTGTCAAGGAATAATTTTTCAAATCAAATTACAGTCAATTAGATCATTTTTCATTTTTTGCTTGGAAATACGAAGTGAATTATCTCTTGATTGTCAAATATCTCCAATATAATAGGAAGACAAGGCACAACAACTAAAGCAACTTGCTAAGTGGCAACACTTGCAACTGCCACTGCAATTAGAATTTTAGTCATTAGTATTTATAGACAAAAAGAAATGCTGTTATCCTAAATTACATTACTTGAGGCATCTTCTTCTCAAAAATACCAAATTTGTAACTAATTTGTATTTTTCATAACTAACAAACCTGAGGTCTTAACATTAGGATTTACTAGCGCCAAGCTGGAAACCGGTAGAATTAAAATTACACTTGTGAGATCCAGGAGGGACTAATGGCATCTATACCAGGTCACGGGGCATGTATACCCAGAATGCCCACGGCTACCTGTGACCCATCAGTTATATTTCTAACCCAGTTTAGACTGCTAGAGGGGTGGTTCGAGGTGGGCCTTTAACTGTTAAGACCTCAGGTTTGTTAGTTATGAAAAATACAAATTAGTTACAAATTGTATTTGTCATACACGAAACAAACCTTCGGTCTTAACATTAGGATAGACTTACTATTGGAGGGAGGTAAGTCTCTACAACTGACTGGAAGTTTGCCACCTTATCCATTTCCGAATATATAGGGAAATTCTAGAGAATGGACAATGAACCTAGGACCAAAGATATAAGCGGATCTATTGGTTTCCTCCCACTGGGTGTAGATACCATTCTACTGTTTACTCTTGTCCCTTGCGACTGGATCGACCTTCACCCCTCTTTCCTTATTATCCAGAGGGGTGTGTTGCTACTGAAAAGTATATCATCAGCTAAGATAGCTCACAGTATGGCTGACCATCTCACCTGCATCTAGTCCGTTCCAGCACATGACGGTACTCTCCTTCATATTGCCCGTAGTTAAAGGAGTAGGAAGAAAGTAGTAAAGAAAAAGACCAGTCATCCCATTCATTCTACTTTCATACCTTCATCTTAGACTAGACGCAAACTGACCCGCCAGGGGCACTGGATGAACTATATCACTTGTTGGGCCGCCACCACTGGACCCAAGGAAAAGGTGTCCAAGGATCTATGGGCAACATCTTTCAAATAAAATGAGGTGAAAGTTGTTTGGCGCTTCCACACGCCAGCTTTCAGAATTTTTATCCACAGACATGTTCTTCTTAAATGCTAGGGAAGCACTCACACCCCTGATGTCATGAGCTCTAGCTCCCACCTGGCTATCTGACCCTCTGTCTTCTGCAGTATAAGCATTTCTGATTGTCTCCCTTAGCCAAAATGATATTGTATTCTTGGACACTTCCTTCTTGTTCCGTCCTGTACTTACGAACAACCTCTGGCACCCCGGCCTGAGGTGCCTTGTTCTCTTTAAGTACTCCCTTAGTGCCCTGACGGGGCACAGGAGCATTTCAGCTTTGTCGTTGTCTACAAAGTCTGCCAAGGAAGGTATGGTAAAGGAGTCGAATCTGCCGTCTACTATTGTTGGATTTTGGGTCTTTGCCACGAATTCTGGGACAAACTCACACACCATTGATCTCCAACCTCTCGAGTGCTTTATGAGATATGAGAGGCCATGTAGCTCCCCCACCCTTTTGGTTGAAGCCAGGGCCAATAAGAAGACTGTCTTCAGGGTCAGGCTCCTATCCGTGGACTGCCTTAGTGGTTCGTAAGGGGGTTTTGTCAGACTACTCAGTACCTTGGTCAGATCCCAATCTGGGGTTTTTTAGCTCCTTTGGTGGGCATGACTGTTCAAAGCTCCTCATCAGCATGGCCAACTCCCATGAAGACGATATGTCCACTCCTTTCATTCGTAAGACTGAGGCTAGAGCAGCCCTGTACCCCTTCACTGCAGATACAGACATATGTTTTTCTGTTCTGAGATATATCAGAAAGTCCGCTAACTGCTGAATAGTGGTACCGAGTGGAGACACGTTCCCCCTACGACACCAATCACAGTATGCTGACCACTTCCCTTGGTATACTGTCGCAGATGATTTTCTGATATTACCTGCCATCTGAGTTGCTGCTTTCTGCGAAAACCTCGCTCTCGGAGGAGATACTTGACAGTCTCCACCCGTGAAGCGATAGGACTTCACCGACTGGTGGTACCTCTCCACGTGAGGCTGACACAGAAGGTTGCTCCATGGAGGTAACTCTCTTGGCACATCTACTAGGAGTTCCAGTAGGTCTGGAAACCACTCTGCTTTCGGCCATAACGGGGCTACCAGGGTCATCTTGAGGTTCTGAGACCGCATTACCCTGTTCAGAACCTGACGGATTAGACAAATGGAGAAATGCGTACACGTCCAGATTGTCCCAGGGGTGTTGTAGCGCATCTTCTGCTGCTGCCTCTGCGTCCGGGACTACTGAACAATACACTTCCAACTTTTTGTTGTACCTGGTTGCGAATAGGTCTATGATCGGTCCTTCCCACAACATGAGCATCCTGTCCACTACCTGTTGGTGTAGGGACCACTCCGTTCCCAGAATCTGATCCCTGCGGCTCAACTTGTCGGCCACTATGTTTCTTTTTCCCGGAATATACCTGGCCTTGATGTCTACCAGGTTCTCTATAGCCCACTGGTGAAGTTGAACTGTCATCACATGTAACTGCCGAGAAACTAGGCCTCCTTGCTTGTTTATATAAGCTACTACTGTGGTGTTGTCTGACATCAATACCACCGAGTGTCCCTTTACTCTCTCCCTGAATTCTTGTAGAGCCAGGAAAGCTGCTTTCAACTCCAGCACGTTTATATGGAGTTCTCTGTCCTTGCAACTCCATTTGCTGACACCATCAACTCCTCCATATGGGCTCCCCAGCCTTCTAGTGATGCATCCGAGAACAGCAAGAGGTCTGGGGAGGATTGTTGAAGGGGGACACCCACTGTCAGATTGTCGTCGTCCACCCCCACCACAGCAAGTCCTTTCCTCACTTCTGCCGACAAGGGAATTTTGCTCGTACGGGTGATCTACTGTTGGTGACCAAAACTCCTTCATCCTCCCATTGTATGGACCGAAGGTGTAAGCCTTCCTTGTGGTACTAGCTTCTCCAGGAGGTTAGGATTCCCAGCACCACCTGCCACTGTCTTTGCTGCTGTGTCTGCTTTCCCAGAAAGGCATTCACCACTTGTTTGCATTTCTGTACTCTTTGGTCTGTCGGGAATACTTTGGCTTGTGTTGTGTATCACCATTCCCAGATATTCCTAAACGTTGACTTGGATCCAGCTGCGACTTCTGCTGATTCACCACAATACCTAGGCTGTGACAAAGCTGCAGGAGGGTCGCCCTGTCCCTGAGTAATTTCTCCCTGGACTTTGCTATCACCAGCCAATCGTCCAGATATCTTATCAGCCTGATCCCCTGGAGCGTGCGCCCATGCCGACACGAGGGTGAACACTCTTGTAAAAACTTGAGGAGACGTTGTCAATCCGAAGCACAGGACCTTGAACTCGAAAGCTTCCCTGCAAGACTGAAGCGGAGAAATTTCCTTGAAGACTGATGGACTGGTATCTGAAAGTATGCGTCCTTTAGATCGACTGTCAGCATAAAGTCTCCGATTCTGACTGCTTGTAGAACCGTTTTCGGAGTTTCCATCTTGAACTGGTTTTCCTTATAAACAGATTCAGCGTTGACAGTCTATTACTGTCCTCCACTCCCCGTGGATTTGGGGTGGTACAGGAAAGTCCTGCTGTAGAAGCCTTTTGTCGGACTGCATACTTGTTGCACAGCTCCTTTTTCCATCATCTTCTTCACTTCGTCCTGCAGAATAGTGGCCTTCTGAGATCTGTGGGCATAAGTGACGTGGGGTAATGGTTGATCTGTCAGGGGCGGGGTTACCTCGAACGGAATCAAATACCCGATCCTGAGAACATCCACCACCCACTGCTCTGCCCCTCGTTCCTGCCACACCTTCCAGTGATTTGCCAGGCAACCCCCCACTGGTGTGGCCGAGTGATGGGAGGCGCCCATCCTATCTTCTTGAGCCTCTCCCCCTTCCCCTATTGCCCCTTCCTCTGTTGTTTCTATTGTGAAAGGGCCGATGAGTTATCCTCTTTGGGGAAGAGGGTCTTGTGACTCTATTAGGGATGCTATGTCTCACTGGTTTCTTTCGAGACATCTGCTGTTGTCTTCCCTCCAAAGGAATAGTTTGACTGTTAGAGGTTTTCCTAACTGCCTGTTGCACCAACCTATCGTTAGTGTCCATCCTTCTTCTATCTATCGCCTCTTCCAGTATGACCTCTGGATTCCAAGATATCCCCATTCCTCATTGCTAACAGGGAATCCAAATCCACATTGCGGCTTAGTCTAGCCAATGCTGCATCTCTCCTCATTAGCAGGATATTTGCCCAAACATTGGCACTTACGTTTGTCAGGTACGCAATCGCCTTGGACCCTGACTGTAGTAATCTAATGAACAATGGTTCATCTACTACTTTCCTTGTTGCTTCCGAGGATGCAATTTTCGCCACTGCTGTTGACCAAAGGTCTAACCAGGACGCAGCCTGAAAGACAGAAGAAGCTGTTGCTTCTAACGTGGCAGCCTCTTGGTACGTCATCGAAGGGCACTCCATTTTAACCTGATCCAAGGTTAATCCAGGCCTTAACCTTACAACATTAGGGTTCATTTGTCTAGACAGCAAAGGGACCTTCGGTGTCGTATATTTCCTTTGCTTTATCATTGGAGGGGGAATAAATTTAAATGATCTATTAGATCTTAAGGAATTATCCCTCCCTGCAATCTTTGCGTTTACGTGTTGCAAGACCGATTCCGCATGACTCGAGCAAGGCAATTCATACGACACCTTGGTATCCCTCTTTAGTCCAAACGCCATGTCAATTCCAGGAGGAAGCATACTGGCCGGTGTTTCTGTCTTCTCCGAAAGGCATTGAATTGACGAATCAAATCAATAACCTCTGCATACGAGGCCAGAAACTCTTGGTTTTCTCCTTCCTCCGGCTCTAGTGTACCACTCTCCGTCACGAGAGATGTTGTCTCGCCTCTATCTTCTGACAGACGGCCCGGAATTCCACGGCCGCCTGCCCTACGGCCGCGGCCTCTTGATCTTTGCTGGCCGCTGTTGGCTCGATCCCAGATAGTCAGCAGGGGAACGAGAACGTCTCACTCTTTCTCTGCTCACGGAACTAGAGCGAGAATCTCGTCTAGATCTCCAAGATGAAGGCTCCTTAAGACAGAGGTAAGTTCGTCTTTATTAGCCAGGCATCGTTTTCGAGCGTCGGCGAGCCAGGCCTCGGCCTTCTATCCAGACGGACACTGCCTTCCACGAACGTATCCGCCGAGGTTGCCAACTCTCTATTTTTTGTACTTTTAATAGGAGCCTTATCGTCCTTCGTACGTATTTTGAACGGCCTTACGGGCGAAACTGGGATCTCATTCCATCCTCTGCTGCACCTTTCGCCGCCAACGTCGATTTTACCAGAGGTATCGCAGTTTTTGCGATCCGAACTGGCAACTCCGCCTCGGCCGCTAGCTCGCCGGCCGTCACCTCTCTCGCTTGTTCGGACTCTTGCGAACGGCTTCGTCTGGCAACCTTGTGCTTAATAGCCACTGATTTTCCGACCTTCTTGCTGACTTGGAAATGACAGTCTTCGTCCGAAGGAGAGGAAGAATTGATTCTTCTCCTCTTGGCCCGAGGATCCTCTAGGAACTCCCGAATCCTCCTCCAACGCTTGACTGGCGCTCGCCGTGACGTTATCGGACTTAGCGATGACGCCGAACTAGAGGAAGAAGACGAAGAAGGCGAATCACACTTTTTCTTTTTGTCTCTCTTATTCATTCTCTCCTCTATATCCTGTAACTTCTGCATTACAGTTTGCATTGACGGATCAGAAGGCGTATTAGCGTCTGGGTGCAGCGAAAAAGGCCGAGAATCGGTCTGTGACGTCATCACGCCTGCCATCTCAGTGTGTGACGTATGTTGTGACGTCATCGCTCTCTAGGGAGAGACTGAGAGGTTTCTGCTGGTAACCGCACGTTTGCTGCCAAATTACCTCCCACGTTCTGCATCGCTGTAAATACTGAGTGGGATGGAGAAGCAGCGGCATTAATTCCCATAAATTGCAAGCCCGGGGGATGAGGAACATTCAGCGCTGCCGGCCCCTGCTGGAACCGTGACGTCATATAATGCGCAAGCAGACCATCCAAGGTTGGTGGACGCCTGGTAGGCCTAGCGCTGACCACGTACCATCTAACCTATGCGCTTGCGTAGCAGGAGCCTGGAACAAAGATGGCGGATCTCCCCTCTACTTGCTGGGAACAAAGGAGAGTGCAAATTATTCATAAAATTACCCAAGGCCCCTCCTGACGTTTCCGATACAGAACCGCTAGGAGAAACCGAAGGGGTATGAGACAATTCAAAAGCAGGTGGAGAAACATATGGAGCAGCCTGGTTTATTACCGATACAAAAGAAGCCGGTAAGGTTGGTCATCCAAAGATGGCGTCACCCCTTTCTTTTGTATTGGCTTTTCCCATAGAACTTCTTCCACTGTTCCACCGACCAACCGCGACAAACAGAACACGGATTAGTAACCGTACATACGTTTTCCCTGCACCTACTACACGTTGGATGAGGATCCGTCGACACCGAGGTTAGGAACCTAGAACAAGGGAAGCCACTGACTCCTGGGCATTTCCTTTGTCTCCTCTTCGAAGCGGTAGACGATCCCGATGTTGAGGCAAAATTCTCCATCATACCACGTATACACTCTTACCACACACTGATCACACTTGGAGAAAGAAAAGGAATGAAAAATAAAAAATGAAATGGATAAAGAACGGGCAAACTGAAAAACCGGCTTTAAATGAGATAGACAGTAACACGTCTTATCTTAAAGGCGGTAGGAAAATAACTGATGGGTCACAGGTAGCCGTGGGCATTCTGGGTATACCATGCCCCGTGACCTGGTATAGATGCCCATTAGTTCCCTTGGATCTCAACAGTTGTAATTTTAATTCTACCGGTTTTCCAGCTTGGCGCTAGTAAATCCTAATGTTAAGACCGAAGGTTTGTTTCGTGTATGAACAACATAATGTTAAGAATGTTTTTCATGACAGCAAATCTAGGTTCTGCAACAATCAAACTATTTTCCTGAATTCTAAAAGTATTTTCAAAGCAAAGTGGCCCCTTTCATTATATGTCAATAACTTCAACACCTGGACACGACATTTACAAAATAAATGACAATAGGTCCACATAAAGAGCAGCAAGGACTTCATGCTTTAAGTAGGATTTTACTTAGTCAAAAAGGTGCATCAACCTACAAAACCTCAGAGTAAGATAAATCACAAGCCTACTGTGTCCTTCATGAGGCAAGACTACCAAATTCTGAAAATCAACACAAAATAACAAGCCAAATATAAATGTTAACACCTCACTTTCAGATTTAGCCCAGGCCTACTTAGGTGAGACAAAAGGCAATCACCAACCATACTATAGAGGTCATAAAGAAACTTGGAAATTGGCCTGCTCAGGTATCCCCTTGGGTCCCAACTTTCTTTACGCATTTGTGGTCTAGTTGGTTTTGCCTTGTCTTTTACTAACAAGGTCGGGATTCAATCCTGGCATACAGCAGTACAACTAAGTACTTTACCAATGAAGTACTTAACAAAGATCAACCACCATGCAAATTACACCAAAGCCTCTAAAGACCAGCAGGAAACTGCAACTCACCTGTGAACAAATCCCATGGAATGAATTGCATCTAATGCCAAAACTACCTCAGCACAGTAGAATTTGGCCCACTTCTCTGGTACATCATAGTTGGACATCAAGTTCACCAAGTCCCCTCCTGATATAATAAGTCCAAAGTAAATGTCACATAACGAGTAATTCCCAATCAGAAATTTCACCAATATCCACTATGAGTAGCATTAACAAGAAGGTATGAATAACCTATCAGTGACTTGGAACCTCAAACTAATATCAAAGTAAAACCCTTTGCAGCCAATATCAAAACTATTACTACTGCATCTGAATTAACATATTTACTCAATTTCTACCTGGCATATAATCCATAACCATGTAGAGAAATTTCTGATCTTGAAATGCAAAATGTAACTGGACTATCCACTCAGAATTTGCATGGGCCATGATGTCTCGTTCTTCCCAGAAGAAGGCAGAATCTGAACGTTTAATCATCTCCACCTTACTCAAGAGTTTCATTGCATAGACCTGGAAAGTTAAAACCATCATCAGATTCCTGGCATATCAATACAAGCAAACAAAATGAACTGCATTGTTTCAAGTCCAGATATCCTGTACTATCTGAGATATGTTACACAATATTTACATATCAGCAAGAAAATTTACATATCTACAACATTCAAATCAAAATAAAAAATTAGGGGAGGGGCTGATGAAGACTTGGAAATAATGAGAGTTCAGGCAGGCACAGGACAAGATAAAAGAGAGTGGAGAGATTCATTTCAAGCCTAACCTCAGTGAGAAATCCTGACATTAAAGCATTTCAGGTGTTGCTGATAACAATGAGAATGAAAAAAAGTCAAAATTCCACATAACTAAGTCTTACACTGTCACATGCCTAAAACTTTTGGTGGCACACTCAAGAGCTTCATTCTTACAACCATTATACAACCATTGTGAATTGTATGCAACTGACCAGAATCCACTGTACGATTATCATCAGATGGAATTACACAGCGAGTACTAAAAATGGAATACCATAAGTAGATCTCATCAGATAGTTAGGTGAGATGACACAAAAGGAAACAGATTAAAAGAAAAAGGCAAAAACAAGACAACTGAGGATCATCAGATGATGCAAGGTACCTACAATATTGCTAATAGTACACCAAGTAAGGTACTGTATGAGAAAGCATAGAGTAGGACACTCCAAGGACGTTACCTGTTTGGTGAATTTATGTCGAACAAGCTGAACTTCTCTCCAAAGGCGGCCTCATCTTCCCAATGACTTTTATATTGATGAAATCGTCAAGCACGCATGCGTAACACTTTCGAATGTCCTATAATGGACTCCCGATCTGAAATAAAAAATGCAATTTTTCAACATTGTCATGGAAAATAAAACAATTTAAAAAATAGTGTACACTACCAATTCTACAATGTATTGTCAATTTGATAAAATTCATGTTCAAAAATTCAAGTGGTGGGGTGTTGTCTCATTGCAGTAAAGAATAAATGTGCGACTAGATTAGTCCATATGGCAGAACAATTTTAGGAAAAAGGCCAGGATCGAGGTTTGTGGTGCAAAGTACCACAGGTGACAGTTCTAGAAAAGAAACGTAGTGTGGTGCCACAGGCAACCTTGCTCTAAAATGAGAAACCCAATACATCCTCTCCTAACAAGAGTAAGCGGTGAAAGAGTATGCCTCTAACGTTTGGGAGAACAGGAAGAAAGAAGACTACAAAGGAGAGTGACTGCAATCAAAACTACTATCTTTAATACCGAAAGAAACCTCCTAAATGTTGGACAACTGGCAAAGACCTGTTGGCATAAGCAACATGCCTGGGAGACCAAGATGAAGGGCTAGGGCAATCAGTACCATAAGTGGAAAATCACACCATATCGAGGCACTACGTACTAGCCAGAAGAAGGAGTTCCAGGATATGGATTGCTAGGGGTTTGTAGCCTCCAAGAAGATCTTGAGAAAAGACTCAGACCTAGCATAAGCTTGCTGCTCTCCGCCTACAACACCAGCAACTTATTTACCAGCACTTTGCTCAATCTAACGTGCATCTATTGGCGGCCTAACACATCAAGCCAGGTTGATCAGCAAAAGAAGCCTAGGTACACAAACCATTTCCTCTCCCCAACAAACCCTGCTCCTTTGTACCTCCAGTAAAGAGGGAGAGTCCAAGGAAATTATTAAGCTCTACCTCTGCCACAAGGTAAAACCCAAATCTTGATTGTAAAATAGTGGGGCAACACAGCTAAAACAGCTATCATAAATTCCACAAATTCTTCTAATGTGGCCCTAAGACTAGCTACATCTGATTCCAACTTTCTAACCCTCATATCCTGACTGATGTGGGGAGATTTAATCTGAGAAAGGGAACATCTTGAGGGACTCAGGAGAAGGATTATTATGCACTGGAGAAAGAGGAAAGCAACTATCTGACCAATCACTAAAAAGGCGCTTACTCTAATCGCTTATTATCTCAGATAGAGTTCCTACCTTGACGAATCCTACTCCTTTCAGCTTCGCACCACCTCTACATTTCAAGTAACTATACCCGACACTAATTGGCCAATTAACATACTCATTACAGCAGTCATTAAATAAACAATCCTTACTCCAGCACCTAATACATGACTTCAGCAAGTTAAAGTCAAACTAAGGAGGATTTATTAATGTCTTCTTTAACAGACATCCTAAACTGTCCACAAAGCCAATCAACATTAAAACAAAACTATCCCAAAAAGCAAATTAAACAACATTCTGTACACCAGTCCTCTTACCGCAACGACAGAAACAAAGCTAACAACAGTCACATAATCCATGATTGACCCTTAAGGAAAGAGTCAATGGAAAACAACATGACAATCTAAGTAGATATTTTTTGTTTTATAATCTGTTGTTCTCCCAGTCATCAAGTGGGACTTTTATACCTATCATAATAATAGAGGTAAGATTCATTTCATAATTGAGAATTAGATGCTGTATTGTGATCTTACATTATCAGAATCTGGATGATTAAAAACTGGTGGAAGATGTAACTTTAAATCAATGGTATCTGAACTTTTGAGTTAGATGACAATTTTACATCATCAGAATTCAAATATTTGAGAACAGCACATGTAATTTTACAACATCAAAATTCAAACAGTTGAAAGATGAACAATGTAAGTTTACATTATCAGAATTCAAACAGCAGAGAATTTGTAAAAGCAATTTTAAGTCATCAGACTTCAAATAGCTAAGAATAGTACAGTAGTTCTACATCACCAGAATCTGAAAAGGTTAGCAGTAGTATGGAAATAAATGGGGAAAATCACTTACATCTGTTGACAAATGCCTCAACATTTTTGTTCCTTCTAATGGCCTGATGATCACAATCAGAGACCATTGCCTGTACAGAGTCCTAAAAAAATTTTTTAAAAATTAAAATAAAATTATTAGTAACAAGGAAAGGAAAGATTTTTTTTTAGTAAAATAAAACTACCTTTTTGAATAATAACTGAAACAACAATTGACAATCAGGCAAACTTTCATTTCAGATCATATCTCACGGAAAGCGGTTTACAGCCTATACTTACCAATAACGAGTCAACATTGAGAACACCTCTTGGATCCCGTAGCTGCGCCTCCAGTTCACGGAGGCGCCGCAGTCGGTCACTGTCCGAGATTGGCTCCATCACTAAAAATGAAAATAAACAAGTAAATAGATTTCCTCCATCATTAGAAAAGAAAGTAAATAAAAACAAGATTAGTTCCAGCACTACACATGAAAATAAAAAAATAAACACAACTTTAAAATACTGGAAAACATTTTTACTTTTTTATTACGGGTCTTCATAATCAAAAAGTCCCTTTCAGCTTGATTTATACTTAAGCTTACATGGGTGGACAGATATACGTATTATATTTTGTCCATGTGCCTAGACAAGGAGGAAAATGGAGCCATTCAGTGCCAAACTAAAATCAAGAAATGAATGAATGAAATGCGTGTTGGGAAATCTAGTACTGTAGTGAACAAAATTCTGGATAGAATGTTAAGAGCAGATATGA
>NC_087209.1:57494948-57629948 GCF_015104395.2 Macrobrachium nipponense
TCATATCTGCTCTTAACATTCTATCCAGAATTTTGTTCACTACAGTGCTAGATTTCCCACCACGCATTTCATTCATTCATTTCTTGATTTTAGTTTGGCACTGAATGGCTTAATTTTCCTCCTTGTGTAGGCACATGGACAAAATATAATACGTATATCTGTCCACCCATGTAAGCTTAAGGGGGCCGGCCGGAACCCCAACCCCTATATATGGTGGTATAGGGCGAAAAATGAAAAGTAATGAAAAAATTCATGGAGCTTCATGTGGCAATTGAGAATACGTATACGAAATATTTAGTCAAAATTCCTCTTACTTTCGTAGTTACAGGGTAATTAGTAAACATAACTCAATAAGCCTAAAACATTCATCCGTACAAGAAAATGCAATATTTCTTCTGATATCGTAAATTTTGATAATTATTGGCAAAGAAATTGTGAGAAATGGCTATCTAGTAGATTCCGTGGCTCGCAGAAGGAGCGGGTATCTGGTTCAATCATGAATCAGTTGGACTATAGACTTCAAGTAGATTACACGTTCGAGTTTCACCTCGTGACATTCGCTTGCTTTTAGTATGTTTATGTATGTTTCGGCATGAAGTTCATCATGCCAATGAGGAAAAGACAAGGAAAACATCTCGCTAACATACAGACGAAGAAAAATCGCTCAAGTATTATTACAGAATATCATAATATACGCGTAGTTAGTGAAGAGAGAGGGGAAGGTTGTCTAGTAACGCCCCTTCTTGCCTGACAGCACACGTCACACTGTGCCCAAGGCTACGATCTTTGAGCAAAGAGATCTTCATTTATGATTAATAACATAGTTTTGGTTTTTTAATACCCAAAATGGAATATGAAATTCAGAATAATCATGATTTATTAAATTGTCTTTGTAAAAAGAGAGTACACCTTCGAGTTTCACCTTTGACATTCTATTGCATTTACGTTTGTTTATCTTTATTTCGGCAAGAATGTCATCATGCCAAAGAGGAAAATACAAGGAAAACATCTCGCTAACATACAGAAGAAAATTCGCTGTAATAAGCCGAGTTAGTGAAGGGGAGAGAAGGGGTAACGTATGGAAGGACGTGCCCCATGTTGCCCTCAAAGCAGTGCCCCCAGGCTACGATATATGAGCAAAGGGATCATCATTTATGATTAAATTATGATAAATAGAATAGTTTTGGTTTATTAATACACAAAAAAGAATATACATTCATAATAATCATTATTTATTAACATTGTCTTTATAGAAATGCGAAGGAAAACTTTGAACGCCCGTATCTCAAAACTATACTTATTGACCTTCAAAATCTATCTCTTCACTTAGTTTTAAAGCTATAACATTGGAATTTGGTATATAACTCAGAAAGACATTAGTATAGAACAATCAAATAGAGCTCTTTTTTCCAATTTTTGGTTTCATCTTTTTTTTGTTATAAATTTTTTTCTTGTGATTTATAGGGTTTATTTTTTTACCATATTGAAAAATTCATATCAAGCAAAACAATGACTTTTAGAAAAAAAAACTCTCCATTTGATTGGAGGTCGACATCAGGTCTATATATGGTAGTAATCTCAGGTCTTAATATTAAATATCAAGGGAGGAGATAGAATTTGAAAAATGGTCATTTTTCGGGATAAATTGCCCTGGCGTCACAAAACCGAAGGTCAGAGGCGAAAATCATATGCGGTTTGGAGATGTCCCAAGTCACCTTATTAAGTGGTATGAATGTCAAAGTCCTGTCGTTAAAAAACTGCATTAGCCGGCCGACCCCCTTAAGTATAAATCAAGCTGAAAGGGACTTTTTTGATTATAATGAGACCCTTAATAAAAAAGTAAAAATGTTTTTGTTTCAAGTATTTTAAAGTTGTGTTTATTTTTTTATTTTCATGTGTAGTGCTGGAACTAATCTTGTATTTATTTACTTTCTTTTGTAATGATGGAGGAAATCTATTTACTTGTTTATTTTCGTTTTTAGTGATGGAGCCAATCTCGGACAGTGACCGACTGCGGCGCCTCCGTGAACTGGAGGCGCAGCTACGGGATCCAAGAGGTGTTCTCAATGTTGACTCGTTATTGGTAAGTATAGGCTGTAAACCACTTTCCGTGGAGCTATGATCTGAAATGAAAGTTTGCCTGATTGTCAATTGTTGTTTCAGTTATTATTCAAAAAGGTAGTTTTATTTTACTAAAAAACACCCTTGCCTTTCCTTGTTACTAATAATTTATTTTAATTTTTAAACATTTTTTTTAGGACTCTGTACAGGCAATGGTCTCTGATTGTGATCATCAGGCCATTAGAAGGAACAAAAATGTTGAGGCATTTGTCAACAGATGTAAGTGATTTTCCCCATTTATTTCCATACTACTGCTAACCTTTTCAGATTCTGGTGATGTAGAACTACTGTACTATTCTTAGCTATTTGAAGTCTGATGACTTAAAATTGCTTTTACAAATTCTCTGCTGTTTGAATTCTGATAATGTAAACTTACATTGTTCATCTTTCAACTGTTTGAATTTTGATGTTGTAAAATTACATGTGCTGTTCTCAAATATTTGAATTCTGATGATGTAAAATTGTCATCTAACTCAAAAGTTCAGATACCATTGATTTAAAGTTACATCTTCCACCAGTTTTTAATCATCCAGATTCTGATAATGTAAGATCACAATACAGCATCTAATTCTCAATTATTGAAATGAATCTTACCTCTATTATTATGATAGGTATAAAGTCCCACTTGACTGGGAGAACAACAGATTAAAAACAAAAAATATCTACTTAGATTGTCATGTTGTTTTCCATTGACTCTTTCCTTAAGGTGAACTCATGGTTTGTGTCTGTTGTTAGCTTTGTTTCTGTCGTTGCGGTAAGAGGACTGGTGTACAGAATGTTGTTTAATTTGCTTTTTGGGATAGTTTTGTTTTAATGTTGATTGGCTTTGTGGACAGTTTAGGATGTCTGTTAAAAGAAGACATTAATAAATCCTCCTTAGTTTGTAAGTTAGGTGGGTATAACACTTGACTTTAACTTGCTGAAGTCATGTATTAGGTGCTGGAGTAAGGATTGTTTATTTAATGACTGCTGTAATGAGTATGTTAATTGGCCAATTAGTGTCGGGTATAGTTACTTGAAATGTAGAGGTGGTGCGAAGCTGAAAGGAGTAGGATTCGTCAAGGTAGGAACTCTATCTGAGATAATAAGCGATTAGAGTAAGCGCCTTTTTAGTGATTGGTCAGATAGTTGCTTTCCTCTTTCTCCAGTGCATAATAATCCTGTGCATAATAATCCTTCTCCTGAGTCCTCAAGATGTTCCCTTTCTCAGATTAAATCTCCCCACATCAGTCAGGATATGAGGGTTAGAAAGTTGGAATCAGATGTAGCTAGTCTTAGGGCCACATTAGAAGAATTTGTGGAATTTATGATAGCTGTTTTAGCTGTGTTGCCCCACTATTTTAATCAAGATTTGGGTTTTACCTTGTGGCAGAGGTAGAGCTAATTTCCTTGGACTCTCCCTCTTTACTGGAGGTACAAAGGAGCAGGGTTTGTTGGGGAGAGGAAATGGTTTGTGTACCTAGGCTTCTTTTGCTGATCAACCTGGCTTGATGTGTTAGGCCGCCAATAGATGCACGTTAGATTGAGCAAAGTGCTGGTAAATAAGTTGCTGGTGTTGTAGGCGGAGAGCAGCAAGCTTATGCTAGGTCTGAGTCTTTTCTCAAGATCTTCTTGGAGGCTACAAACCCCTAGCAATCCATATCCTGGAACTCCTTCTCTGGCTAGTACGTAGTGCCTCGATGGTGGTGTGATTTTCCACTTATGGTACTGATTGCCCTAGCCCTTCATCTTGGTCTCCCAGGCATGTTGCTTATGCCAACAGGTCTTTGCCAGTTGTCCAACATTTAGGAGGTTTCTTTCGGTATTAAAGATAGTAGTTTTGATTGCAGTCACTCTCCTTTGTAGTCTTCTTTCTTCCTGTTCTCCCAAACGTTAGAGGCATACTCTTTCACCGCTTACTCTTGTTAGGAGAGGATGTATTGGGTTTCTCATTTTAGAGCAAGGTTGCCTGTGGCACCACACTACGTTTCTTTTCTAGAACTGTCACCTGTGGTACTTTGCACCACAAACCTCGATCCTGGCCTTTTTCCTAAAATTGTTCTGCCATATGGACTAATCTAGTCGCACATTTATTCTTTACTGCAATGAGACAACACCCCACCACTTGAATTTTTGAACATGAATTTTATCAAATTGACAATACATTGTAGAATTGGTAGTGTACACTATTTTTTAAATTGTTTTATTTTCCATGACAATGTTGAAAAATTGCATTTTTTATTTCAGATCGGGAGTCCATTATGGACATCGAAGTGTTACGCATGCGTGCTGACGATTTCATCAATATAAAAGTCATTGGAAGAGGCGCCTTTGGAGAAGTTCAGCTTGTTCGACATAAATTCACCAAACAGGTAACGTCCTTGGAGTGTCCTACTCTATGCTTTCTCATACAGTACCTTACTTGGTGTACTATTAGCAATATTGTAGGTACCTTGCATCATCTGATGATCCTCAGTTGTCTTGTTTTTGCCTTTTTCTTTTAATCTGTTTCCTTTTGTGTCATCTCACCTAACTATCTGATGAGATCTACTTATGGTATTCCATTTTTAGTACTCGCTGTGTAATTCCATCTGATGATAATCGTACAGTGGATTCTGGTCAGTTGCATACAATTCACAATGGTTGTATAATGGTTGTAAGAATGAAGCTCTTGAGTGTGCCAGAAATTTTAGGCTGTGACAGTGTAAGACTTAGTTATGTGGAATTTTGACTTTTTTTCATTCTCATTGTTATCAGCAACACCTGAAATGCTTTAATGTCAGGATTTCTCACTGAGGTTAGGCTTGAAATGAATCTCTCCACTCTCTTTTATCTTGTCCTGTGCCTGCCTGAACTCTCATTATTTCCAAGTCTTCATCAGCCCCTCCCCTAATTTTTTATTTTGATTTGAATGTTGTAGATATGTAAATTTTCTTGCTGATATGTAAATATTGTGTAACATATCTCAGATAGTACAGGATATCTGGACTTGAAACAATGCAGTTCATTTTGTTTGCTTGTATTGATATGCCAGGAATCTGATGATGGTTTTAACTTTCCAGGTCTATGCAATGAAACTCTTGAGTAAGGTGGAAGATGATGATTAAACGTTCAGATTCTGCCTTCTTCTGGGAAGAACGAGACATCATGGCCCATGCAAATTCTGAGTGGATAGTCCAGTTACATTTTGCATTTCAAGATCAGAAATTTCTCTACATGGTTATGGATTATATGCCAGGTAGAAATTGAGTAAATATGTTAATTCAGATGCAGTAGTAATAGTTTTGATATTGGCTGCAAAGGGTTTTACTTTGATATTAGTTTGAGGTTCCAAGTCACTGATAGGTTATTCATACCTTCTTGTTAATGCTACTCATAGTGGATATTGGTGAAATTTCTGATTGGGAATTACTCGTTATGTGACATTTACTTTGGACTTATTATATCAGGAGGGGACTTGGTGAACTTGATGTCCAACTATGATGTACCAGAGAAGTGGGCCAAATTCTACTGTGCTGAGGTAGTTTTGGCATTAGATGCAATTCATTCCATGGGATTTGTTCACAGGTGAGTTGCAGTTTCCTGCTGGTCTTTAGAGGCTTTGGTGTAATTTGCATGGTGGTTGATCTTTGTTAAGTACTTCATTGGTAAAGTACTTAGTTGTACTGCTGTATGCCAGGATTGAATCCCGACCTTGTTAGTAAAAGACGAGGGCAAACCAACTAGACCACAAATGCGTAAAGAAAGTTGGGACCCAAGGGGATACCTGAGCAGGCCAATTTCCAAGTTTCTTTATGACCTCTATAGTATGGTTGGTGATTGCCTTTTGTCTCACCTAAGTAGGCCTGGGCTAAATCTGAAAGTGAGGTGTTAACATTCATTTATATTTGCTTGTTATTTTGTGTTTGATTTTCAGAATTTGGTAGTCTTGCCTCAAGAAGGACACAGTAGGCTTGTGATTTATCTTACTCTGAGGTTTTGTAGGTTGATGCACCTTTTTGACTAAGTAAAATCCTACTTAAAGCATGAAGTCCTTGCTGCTCTTTATGTGGACCTATTGTCATTTATTTTGTAAATGTCGTGTCCAGGTGTTGAAGTTATTGACATATAATGAAAGGGGCCACTTTGCTTTGAAAATACTTTTAGAATTCAGGAAAATAGTTTGATTGTTGCAGAACCTAGATTTGCTGTCATGAAAAACATTCTTAACATTATGTTTTGAGAAGAAGATGCCTCAAGTAATGTAATTTAGGATAACAGCATTTCTTTTTGTCTATAAATACTAATGACTAAAATTCTAATTGCAGTGGCAGTTGCAAGTGTTACCACTTAGCAAGTTGCTTGTTAGTTGTTGCCTTGTCTTCCTCTTATATTGGAGATATTTGACAATCAAGAGATAATTCACTTTGTATTTCCAAGAAAAAATTGAAAAATGATCTAATTGACTGTAATTTGATTTGAAAAATTATTCCTTGACAAAGACTTTAAGGCCTTAAATTAGAACTTTTTGAATTTAATCAAACGGAAAAACATGTTGGTCGGTAGTGTTTTTAAAATTCCCATTGTTCAGTTGGTTTTATTCTGATGGATCATGTTAAGGCCTGTGTTGGGCTTAAGTTTTACTTGTTGGAGGAGGTAAGAATGATCCCGTTTAATAATTGTATTGTACGTGACAATGTTAATTGTTTTGCTTATTGTTTGGATGATCATGAATGTGTTTTGTTTATAAAGATAGGAATACAGAGAAGGGATTTCACTGTCCTTTCACTTTCTCGTGGTTGTTTGAACTTTTTTAATGAGACTTATAAGAAATCGTTTTGGCAATTCAGCTGCCTATTTTTTTTTCACTTAACTCTTATATTAAAGCCTCATTCATAGTAGCCCTGTGGTGGTTGGCACCAATGTGTTAAATGTCTTCTGGATGTTTTGCCTCTTAATTTAAAACGTCTGAAGTAGTTTCATAGATGATTATTATGGATGATTATTTCAAAGGGAAATGCAGTGAGACCAAGTTGCATTGGTAGGCTCCTATAGGTAAAAATTTCCATTATTTAAAGTAAAGAAGTACGGGCCAAGTTTGTATCCCATAAAAAAAAGAAGCATCTTGGATAGATGAACATTGGCTTGACAACTAACAGTCCGCGTCCTTTCATTGTTTTCTGTTAAATTTTTTAAATTTTCAAAAGCTCCCTAGTTTGTGATCATGATTGTCTTTACAGGGTAACCAAAGATGATCGTCTTTCCTCCTGGATTGTAACATCATCTTTAAAGTAAAAAGTTGTACTGCTGTATGAAAGAATGTTATATAAAAGCTTGTTACAATAATTATGTATGATTTATTTCATAAAAGTGCATCACTTATATAGTTCACATTCATGAGCTGCAAGACATGGTTGCAGTCTTGCATGACAGACAGTTGAGTGGGGGAAGTTTTGTGTGCTGCTTCATATGGAGACAAGTCTTCCAGCAGTTAACTGCCTTATTTTTTATTTAGTGCAGCAATTTGAGGTGTAGGCATCTCAGAAGGCATCTGACCCTCCCAACAGGACCTTTTCATGGGCATTGAAGTCTTGAGAAACCTCTGTAAGAATCTTTTGACATGATATAGTGCCTTTATCTAATACTGACATTTGCTTCTTTGTGATGGATCAATGAGTCTCATGGTCTTTAGCATAGTCACTCCTACTATAGGTTGGAATTCTTTTAGGCTTGTATTTTATAGCTTCCTTTCTGAAAAAGACTCGTTGTAAGTAGCCAGGACACTGCTGGACCATTCAGCATCTCCCAGTTTCTTCTCCCATTGAGACGAGGAGCACTTACATACTTTGGTAATTAGAGCTGTTTGTCCTTTATCTTCAAAAGGCCAAAACTGGGAAAGGTACATCCAGACTGTTCCTCTATAATAAAACAGTGTTCCAGGAAGCAGGTACTAATTCCATATAGCACTGTGGTGCCAGCAAGACATCATAGGTTCAGGTTCTTGGCAGAAATTCATTTTTCCACATCTCTTTGTTTCTACATACCTGATGTCAATACATCAGGTGCCAAACAGCCTTTACTAGTTTGTACCTTAAGGATACATTGCAAAAATGTTTGGACTCATATTGTTATGACCACAAGATGGGTAGTATCTGCATCACATCAGGGAGGTCATGAGAATCCTTCTTCTCTTCCAATCTCATCTCATTTCTGACATCACCTAGTGGTTGCAGCTTCTTAATAGCTCTCTTAATTTTGTATCTATGGTATTGCCTATTGTTTCGAGGGCTGGATCATTTAACCTGAAAATTCATTTATTCAAAAAAAAAAAAAATATATGGCATCTTTAGAGAGATGTACTTTTGAAGTCACCAGCTGATTGGTCTGGTGCATAACAGCAAGTTATAATTAGAATAATCTTTTTTGAAACCTTACAGGAATTAATCGTATACAAACACCTTGTTTTAATGCTTTGAGCATAGGTGGTTCTTTATGTGAAATTCCCAGTCTCTCTCTGAGCCTTTTGGTTACTTTATAATGCTGAACCCTTTTGATCCTTTAGTTCACTGACAGATAGGTCTTGGATATCCAGCAGCTTAGTTTTTTCATCTAGGTCTTGGATATCCAGCAGCTTAGTTTTTTCATCTAAATTGAAATTAGTGTTGTATATGAATAATGGATTTTTGTGTTGAAGGAAATCCAATTAAAAAAACTTTTTCATATTAACCAATCACTCACATAATAAATTCCTTCTTTGTAGCCCTCCAGATTTCTTGTGGTTTATGGCAGACTAGATGCTGCTGGGGATGTGTGTTTCACAAGGCTCATGTACAGAGCTACTACTACTCTTCGTTTAAAATCAAGGGACTGCAGCGTTTTGACATCTGAAGACTGTGAATGTGGGCCATATATGAGTTGTAGTTTTTTGTATGAAAAAAATCAGTTTCTAGAAAAATTGGATTTCCTGTGATGGATAACAATTTTAGGATTTACCTACTGCCATCCTAATTTGTTGCAGCAACCTTTTTACTTTCTGTAAGCAAGGGAGCGAATGAGTTTGTCTCAGAGTGAGCTCGCACTACTGTTAAGTAGCATGCAAGGCATTCTAGTAAACTGAAATTGGTCGGGCTGCTGAAATTGATGACCAAAACATGCTCAAAGTGGGGTGTTTTTTCTGTGTGATTATATAAATAAAAGTAATTTGTGTAAACTTCATGTCTCTTTCTTTACTTCTAAACTTATAGCTGGAAATAACTTTTAGTAAGTACAAATAGACGTAGTGTTAATCTTGGAAGTGACAGGGCATGAAGCATAATTCTATTGTTTCATTAAATACCTAACTTGAGTTTGGTTCATTTTGGACCTTAGTAAGGGATTTTTCAAGTTCTTAGAGTATTCAACTTGTAACTAGCATGGACTGATGATAGAATGTTTTGGAAACATTTTGAATTGTGAGGCACTTTAGAACTTTAGTAATGTTTTTCAATTTTATCTTTGCAAATAATTTTGTGATTTTTGTTTTTTTCACTATTGATTCCTAGTTTGTTTGTTGTTTTACTCTAGGGATGTTAAACCAGACAACATGTTGCTCGATATTAGTGGTCATCTTAAATTAGCAGATTTTGGTACCTGTATGAAGATGGATAAGGTAAGATTTTTTTTTCATTATTTTGTCAAGGCACTGTTCTCATTCTTTCATTGAAATGATACTGCAGCATTGGAAATTTCAGTTGTATTTTATGTTGCTCTGAAACTCACATATCCATTGTGTTAAATTAGCCATATGTTTTATATTTTTTAACTTTTGATATGTATTTTTACTGAATATGTTATTACATATTTTTAATTAGTTCCAAAAAGATTAGCATTGAAATTAACGATTGATTTGAATGATTTTCTTTTCAAGTGTGCTGTGTGCCTGATGACTATTTGTCATACAAATGACAGGTCTTTTATTTTTACTGATTATTGATACTCATTTTAGAACATAATAATGTTGAAATGCTTCCTAAACTAGTAAAACAGTAGGTAGTGCGATAGTAGAATAACTAGGTCTGCCAGTGTCAGGTAGAGAATTCCTTTTCAGCTGTAAATTGTATTTCTTTGAATATCTGTTAGAGGTGGAAATGTGCTGTTTTTCTGAATTTTTTAAGATCATAGAGTAAAGTTGTGAGGGTTATATATAAAAACATACACTGTATTATTAACGTCTCTGGTCTGGAGACTGAGTCAAGGAATGGGAGTGTTTGGGCAGGAGGTTGTTTCCTCTCGTCCCCTGCCAAGTGAGACTGGCCTTGTCCACTGATAACTTGCTTCCCTAGTGTATGCTGCTACTTGATATTTGGTTTTTATCTCTTTGTAACTAGCTTAGGTAAAGATCAAAGGATTTTGTTTGTAGAACTTAGAAATTAGACATTTGTATTTGTTTCACTGCATATTTGGTATTTATTTTGTGACAGGATGGGCTCGTAAGGTCAGACACTGCAGTTGGAACACCAGACTACATTTCCCCAGAAGTCCTCAAGTCTCAGGGTGGTGAAGGCGTGTATGGTCGTGAGTGCGATTGGTGGTCTGTTGGGGTTTTCTTATATGAAATGCTGGTTGGAGACACACCTTTCTATGCAGACTCTCTTGTTGGAACATATGGAAAGATCATGGACCATAAGAATTCTCTCAAGTTTCCAGAGGATATAGAGATAACATCAGAAGCTAAAAGTCTCATATGTGGATTCCTAACTGACAGGTTGGTAATTCTTGGTATCTAGAAGTGATTCATGTACCATATAGAATTATCTAGTGAAATGTTCTTTTACTGAACTGTGTCTATTATCATAACTTTTTAATGATGTCTCAAGTATTTTTTTTCAATTTTCAACAGGTTAACAAGACTAGGTGGTAATGGATGAATGAAATTAAAAGGCACAAGTTTTTCCTTAATGACCAATGGACATTTGATACCATACGAGATTGTAAGTAGCAGAGAGTTATTCATGTATGTTTATTGTGGTGAATGTAATTATTTAATGTTTGTCGTAGATCTCACAAAGTGGTCAAGTTGAAAGGAATTCATAGCTGGTGAAATTTTAAGTACAGTAGTATAATTTGTAGTGTGGATGCAGCTTGGAAATTGGTAAGAAAGGACCTGGCAGTTGTGTAGTAACCTTCCACTTAAGAAAATGCCCAATGATGGAAAATAAGGTCCAGTGTTCATATAATTTTTTTTCCTCCTTATGCAAATGTGAAACAAAGATGCTGCTAGCTTAACAGAGATTATGTAGAACAGATCAGGAAATGTAGGTGTGTTATACAGCTGAACCCCAGCAAAAGCAGATAATTTGTTTCTATGTTATTGTCTGGAATTCACTAATGAACCAATTTATTAAGATAAATAGTTTTGAAATGCTGGTTGAAGAGAGACTTGACTCCTGTTGATACATTGACAGGAATAACATCGCAAAATGAAGGTACCAGCAGTTTTATCTGTTGTCATGTAAAGCTAACTTCTGTATATGATTGATCATCATTAAATTACAGTTGGAAGTATTGCTTTTGGCTCTGAAGGCAACAGGTCTCAAGGGTTATTGGGTGGGTTGTGATCATAGGGAATAAAACTTTCCTTGCAATTGTTTTTCAGTTATTCCCAGTTATTATATTTACAAATTTGTATATGTATTGGTGTGGTAGCATAGGGTTGCAAGTTGTGGGAAATGTGATCACTAAAAATGTATCACATGGTAGGATAGGTAAATAATTCAAGATAAGTCAAGTTGAATAATTCCAATTGCGTATCAGAGACTACAGCATTTTACTTTGGCAAGATCTTAAGAGTCCCATTTCTAGACTCCTAAGAATAGCCCAGTGGATTTGCCTGCAAGTGAATGGTACAAATGGGGCAAGGTAAAACAGGAAGTACGACAGATAGGAGGGAAGACACCAAAGTGAAAGGAAGGCATGGATGCACATAATTTTTTTTTACTTGTTTTGTTACAGGTGTACCCCCAGTTGTTCCTGATTTAGATGGTGATGCAGATACAAGCAATTTTGATGAAGTTGAAAATGAAGATTCACCTGAAGAGAGCTTTCCAGTACCAAAGGCCTTTGTAGGAAATCATTTGCCATTTGTTGGTTTCACATACTCTAAAGATTATAGGTAAGAATATATTTTATCTTACTGTGCTTGCAGGCAGATGTCAAGGTTCTGTCTCTTTGGAGTGATAAAAATCAAAAAACAAATGGGAAATGAAACAATGGAATTTGGTTTTAAAGGACCTCAGTTATATATGTGAATGGAGAGGCTTAGTTCTTGGGCATTGTACAGGACTAGAGAATATAGTAGTGTTCCATGAGTTTGGAGTTAATACTTGGAAATCATTATTTATTGAATTTGTGTGACAATCAGACATCACAAGTGTGCTAATGCGGGGATCTAGGACAGTGCTAAGCATGGATTGTTAATGATTTTAGTAAAGAGCTTTTTGTTTATCTTTACAGATTGCTAACCTCTCCAGACAAACCTGATGGGAAGCGAAATCTGGTATGTGCAGTTTATTGAATAATTCTTTCTTCAGTGTTTTTCTCTAGTCTGTATATACCATTTTTGTAGGTTTTAAAGGGACTTTTAGAAATTCCTCTTCCTTTTGTATTGTGTGTTCATTTACTTTAGATGAAGTACCCTTTATTTGTATTTTTGTTCATGAAACTTACCTGACAGATATATATATAGCTGTATTCTCCGAAGTCCGACAGAATTTCAAAATTCGCGGCACACGCAGTGGGCGGCCAGGTGGTAGTACCCATTCCCACCGCTGGGAGGCGGATATCAGGAACTATTCCCGTTTTCTATTCATATTTTTTCTGTCGCCGGTCGGTAAACAACTGTTTACAGACCTCCGCCTAGGATTTTGAAACTTCATTAGCCGCTTAAGTATCCTAATTATTCTTTCGATTATTGACTGGCATTTGTGGCTAGGCATACGCTATCGTAAATTTTTTGTTTCATTGCATTTGATGTCTGAAGCTAGTTAGCCTAGTTTCAGACTTTGTTGTCTGCATGGGGTAAGGTAAGGCTACCGGAACTTTCGGTAGACACTCGCTTAGTATATATGACGTTTACATGTTTTCTTTGCATAAGTTCAATGTAATTAGTGTAATGTGTGACTGATTACGGAAGAAGTCGGATTCATGTACGCATTTTAGAGCGGGTTAGAATCAGGAGTTTTCCTCCACAGTAAACAGAAGTTAGAAATAATGAACCTTCTAACCTCCTGTAGATTTTATTTTGCCTAACCCTGTGGTATGGCTTACGGGCCTAGAAGAAAGTGTCTGCTAGAGGATTACATCAAGTAATCTAGACTAAAGTGCTCGCTCTCCAATCAGTGTTGTGAAGTGTAGTGCCCCTTGTGTTGTGGAGGGGGCGTCAGATCGGCCCCATAATGCCTCTAGGCCTGGACCTCTGTCGGACTCCCAGGACTCAGGGAGAGGGCATGTCGAAAGCCGCAAGAGGGTTACGGGGGCTCCCCACCGATCTGGCGTCCCTTCGGCAGAACCTGTTGACGCTTCCCAGGCTGCTAAAGATCGTGCACGTGCACGAATCTTGAAGGATTGCTTCTCGTCCTCCGAGGCGTCCTCCCCGCGCAAGGGTGGAGCTCTCGGAAGGACTCGCGCCCTCTAAGAAGCTTTAGAGAAGAGGACGCTTCACGTCCTCTCTCTCGTCAGGATGGGGAACGTCAGATCGGTACCCCTAACGCCTCTAGGCCTAGACCTCTGTCGGACTCCCAGGAAACCAGGGAGAGGGCATGTCAAAAGCCTAAGGAGGGTTACGGGTTTTTCATGCTGATCTGGCTTCCTTTCGGCAGGTCCTGTTGTCGCTTCCCAGGCTGCCGAAGATCGAGCACGTGCACGAATCTTAAAGGATTGCTTCTCGTCCTCCGAGGCGTCCTCCCCACACGGGTTGGAGCTCTCGGAAGGACTCGCGCCTCCTAAAGAAGCTTTAGAGAAGAGGACGCTTCACGTCCTCTCTCTCGTCACAAGAGGATGAAACAGTAAAGAGACCACATTTACCCTTTTCGAAGAATGCACTGGCTCTTTTCCTAAGGGACATATTAAGGAGGCTCATTCATCTTGCCAGAAGAGTGATTTGAGCCTCCTGCGAGTGAACGCTCGTTTATACATTATTAAGGAGGCTCATTCATCTTGCCAGAAGAGTGATTTGAGCCTCCTGCGAGTGAACGCTCATGAAGTTAGAGCTGTTTCAACCTCGCTAGCATTCCAAAAGAATTTGGTAATCAAGGACATTCTAGATTCCACCTTTTGGAGGAGCAACTCAGTATTCGTCTCCTCTCCTCATGGCGCTCCGTATACGTTATGTAACGTTCGCTTTACTTCGAAAAAGCAAGCTGTTAAGTTTGACGTCCGGCAAGCTGCTTTGCACAGTCAAACAACTTATGTCTCTGGTTCGGCATAAGAAGGGCAATTTAGAAGTGAGGAAGCTTTTGGAGGTGCTCGACGTTCTATAAGTAGAGACATTCTCCAGGACGCTCGGCAAGCACCTTGCGAGGGTGTCTTTCGGACGCTCGGCGTTCCTTTGCTGAGTGCGTTTCTGGAGATGTTCTTTTGCATTACTAAGACGCAAGTTGTCGCACAGGCGGCCACTGTCTTTGTAAGAAGCGCTCGGCAGGAGAAGGTCTTTAAGGCCCGTCTTGAAGACGAAAGCCATAAGTCTTCCTTTAGTGTTCACAC
This sequence comes from Macrobrachium nipponense, assembly GCF_015104395.2. Lineage (NCBI taxonomy): Eukaryota > Metazoa > Arthropoda > Malacostraca > Decapoda > Palaemonidae > Macrobrachium > Macrobrachium nipponense. The sequence continues at coordinate 57,509,766 of NC_087209.1, forward strand.
ACTTCAGGAGCGGCTTGCGGCTCTCCATGGAGACTCGCATGAGGACGTCCCTTGAAAATATTCTACGTCATACGCAAAACGCGGTTCGTCATAACATTGAGATGTTGGCTAAGGTCGCTCGCCAGGACGCCTCTTGGCGGGCCTTGCATGCATCAGGGCGCTCAACGAGTTCCTCTCTGAAACGTCAGTTCAGAAGACTTCGTGTTCTCTGCTCAGACACGCTCGGTAGCTAAGCAGGACGTTTTTTGAGGACGCTCAGCAGGACGCTTTCCAGGACGCTAAGCAGGACGCTTTTGAGGACGCTCGGCAGAACGCTTATGAGGACGCTTTTGTGGACATTCGCCAGGAACGCTTCGGGGTGGAAAGCCTAGGCATGGAACTCTTTGCGAAGAGAAAGACTTGTAGAATGGCGTCTTATTTGCTGTTCAGGACGTTTCTTAGGACGCTTGACGACGCTTTCTAAAAAAACGCCTCGTCAAGAGGAGGTTTTTTCAGGACTCTCCACAGGACATTCCTTTACAGAAATTTTTAAAAAGGATTCGGAGTTAGCGGAGAGACATACCCGAATTTTTTCTTCGTTCCCTCTTTCCTCTCGTCGATTTCTCTGAGAATCGGGAAGATTATATACTCGAATTCCTGGGTGACTTTCGGTCATGTTAAAGAGTTTTCCCCTATTAGCAAAGTGCTAATAGTTTTGTCAAGTAGGACGTTTTCCCCATTGTCAAGATACTAAACGTTTTGTCATTTAAGTGGGGGACCCCTCATAAATGGGGTAGTTCTCATTGACATAGATTTTAACGTTTTTATCGTTTAAGCGGATAAGCTCATTAACAAATTTCGGAAGAGCTCTCATTCATTTTCAGAGGCTCATCCGGGGAGTAAGAAAAAGACTTGTAGACTAGATCCAGGAAGTCTTATGTCCAATATCATAAGAACATTGAACGGTCCTTTTCGATCCTCGGTTCTCTCTTGATGATCTCTATTCGAATATTACTCCTTTTCCTTTTCCTTGGCAAGAAAGAGTCGAAGGAGTTCTTTTAAAAAGTCTCATTCATTATAACGTGGACAAGTCGTTTTCCTTTCTTTCTTTCTTCCTTCCTCGTCGAGGAAAGTATGTAGTTAGAGAACTTCGATGTTCAAATTTACTGACAATACTTACGTAGTTTATCTTTGCGTCATTTTGCTAACGCATGGGTCAAGTCATATCGCATATCGTATTACCTCTGCGGATAGAAGCCAGAAAGAACTGTTGTTCTAATGTATTTAATTGACACTCCCTTCAACCTTCCAAGAGTTTTTCGGAGTAAGAACAACTCTTCAGGTATTGTTACGGATGCAACACCAACTCAGCTTCTGTATTTAGCGAATTTTGTTTCGTTTAAATATGCCTGCTTGAGAGTTTCCTTTTGCTCGATAATTTCATACCTATCCCTCGTAAAAGGAGTAGCTGGCAACTCAGGCAGATAGTGCGAGACGATGAACAAGGCTGCTGTGTGATCTACGCAGTACCGGCTAGCTCGGTGACATGCGCGGTTGGTTACGTCTGTTTCCCTTCCGGGTGGAATGTTAATAAGCCGTCTCTCTGCCCTACAATCATTGATTTTAGCCTCGGGTTGAGGAATTTCTAGTAATCATGAATGAACATGCCTTCCGTTTACTTAGAAAATTTCAACAAGATATCTCTTATACTTGTTCGGTGCGGGTTTACCGCACGGTAACAGAATTCTGTACGAATCTACCGCGGCACATAGCACTATAATATGCTCTCCTGCTTATGCAAAGCGCAGCCTTATTTAGGGAAGGAAGCAGGCTGAGTGAGGGAATGGATGAGTTTGCTGGGGACCATTTCCTCGCTGGAGAAGCTTGTTTTCCCTGAATAAACAGCAATTCAGACCTCTACAATTTTTTCCTCACGAAGAAATTGGAATAGCATCAAAGATCTAGTAATAATTCTAATTTTCTCTCAACGGCTTGAGGATCACCTCGGGTGATAGCGAGAGGATGCCAGACATCCGAACAGAGGAACAGATGTTCTGGCACATTGTCTGAAAGAATTGGAAGCCAAATTTGTCCGCTCTCCAGTTCCTCGAAGGGTGAGTTTGGATCGAGTGGCCCAAATCATCTCGGATAATTTCTCAGCTCTCTCATAGCTCAAGAAGAGAGAGTTGGTTTATGGGCTGGGGCACGGACGTAACGATCCTCAAGAGGTTCGTTAAACTAGTGCACGTCCGTGCGGGTCTTCTCGATCGAAGGCAACAACTACTGACGTCTGAGTAATCCTCACTTAGAAGTATGTCGAAAGTTGAGGAGACTGAGGGCGTCCTTTCGTTAAGTTTTTTGTAATATTGAAGACGAAGGAGCTTCCTCTTAAGTTGTTCCCTTATTCATGATCCTAGAGGATTAGCTTTAGTCGCCACATGTTGGCCTCTAAGAGGTTGGATTCACAGGAGGTCATGTAATTCAGAGAATTGTCCAAAGACCCTTCCCGAGAGAATCGGTGTAATCTAACATCGTCACTTAGTGAAGTATCTGATATCTCTCCTCTGAGTCTAAAGGCGTTCAGGACTATTGAGAAGCAATAAGATCTTCAAGATTAATGGCAGTCTCTTGGCCAAGGCAAAGCAGGTGCTGCCTATTTTCAGTGTTCAATCGGAGGGTGCCGTTTCTGGAGATAGTGAAGGGAAATGACTGTTCCTCCACCTCGACCTCTGAATTTCTTTATGGTTCTATCTTTCCGTATGAAGTATGAGATAAGCTAGAAGTCCTAACTATTGTAGAATATGCAAATATGTTGTTGACGGCCTCTAGGCTCAGAGATTCGGTTCTGTCAAACAACAAAGCTTCACGATCTTTGAGGTCTGGGGAGATCTTGAAATTCTCTGGATCGCAGGTTCCGGCATGGAACTTAGACGTAGTCTGAGTTTCTGATGCCAAAAGCATTTCGAACCTATCCTTTCTGCGAAGACGTAGTCTGAGTTTCTGATGCCAAAAGCATTTCGAACCTATCCTTTCTGCGAACTTAATACACGTGACCAGAAAGGCTAACATTCTAACCGCTCTAGCCACGGCAAAGAGGGTTAGTGAGGTTTTAGCCATCATCAGAGGTTTTAGCTTTAAAGGACATATGCGGTCTGTCCTCTAAGCCTTCCGTTCTTGATAAGAACGAAAACCTGTCTAACCCTTGACCCGAAGGCTTGGAGACCAAGGGTATGGCACAAATTATTGGGCAAGGGCATTAGAGTCTCCTGTGCCCTGTCGGGTCTCTCAAGTTTTATCTTGATAAAACTATAGAAAGTCGAGGTCAACGGACAATCTGCGGTGTTCCGTAAAAGACCAGACTGGTTCATGTCCAAGAACACCCTGGCATTATAGTCAAGGAGTTCTTTTAAGAAGTCTCATTCATTATGTTTGCATAAAGATTTGAGATTTTTTCTTAATATGAATGCTCAAGAGGTGAGGGCGCGGCCTCGGAAGCATTTCAACAAAGCATGACACTCAGTAACATCCTGAGTGCCACGCTTTAGCGAAGCAACTCTGTGTTCGCTTCACACCTCCCCACGGGATGTGAAGACGACATTTTGCAGATCTTGTAAGTCGCTAGGACCATACATATCCGTAGAATTATATTATTGGGGGCAGCAAGCAACACGAATCCTATCCTATAGAAAAGGGATAGGTGTGCTTTTAACTTTGAAGGGTTGGTCGCTTGAAGGCGCGTTCCTTTTCTTTAGCCTAGAATGTATGGAACTAACTTTGATAGGTTAGGTCAGGTGGTGGTTTTAGCTTCGTTGCCCTCAGAAGTATGGTCATATGGTCTAGTCACATTGTGGTCACGCCCCCGTTGACAGATCATCTAGAGCGCACCAGCATTACAGGTCTCTACCTCGCTGGCAACTCTAGTACGCAGAAGCAGACTTGGTGACAGTAATCACGAAGTCGGCTATGCTAACAGGTGAGGAACCAAGATGTATATCATCTACTAATTTAGTTTCGCAAAAAATCCTATTCTGTCTCTTCCCACCTCCGAAGGTGGGATTCAGCTATATATATATATCTGTCAGGTAAGTTTCATGAACAAAATGTTATTGTTATAATACAATTAAGTTTGTTCATACTTACCTGGCAGATAATATATAATTAAAGTGCCCACCCACCTCCCCTCAGGAGACAGTGGCACTGATAAAATATGAATAGAAAATGGGAATAGTTCCTGATATCCGCCTCCCAGCGGTGGGAATGGGTACTACCACCTGGCCGCCCACCACTGCGTGTGCCGCGAATTTTGAAATTCTGTCGGACTTCGGAGAATACAGCTATATATATATCTGCCAGGTAAGTATGAACAAACTTAATTGTATTATAACAATAACATTTTCATTGAAACTTTCTGGTGTCTTCCCCTCATGTTTTTTTTAAATGTTAAATTGGTCAGGTGAGTGTGGTTTGGTGAAATTTGTAGGGGCAAAATAATTTTGGAACTAGCTTATTTTTCCTCCTCCTTTGTAAGAGAAATACAGACATAGGCTTGTGTAGTAAAGAGAAAAAACTAGAATACCTAAAGAAGGAAAGGGTTTTACGTGTATGGAAGGGGTATGGCTTTGATGAACGTTCATCCTATCCTGCTGCATTTAGTCACAGTGACTTGGTTTTACCTGATCAGGTTTAGTTTGAGCTAATTTGCTTTGGTGGTGTTGAAGGGCAAGATTATTATTACAGCATTTTAGTGTAATTTGGAAATGGAAATTATCATTTTATCAGGGCCAATTACTTTTGTATTGTGAAGGGTAGATAAGTTCTGTGTAATTGTTTACAAGGATCCAATATAAGGCATACTGAGTGAGAACCTTCATAGAAGGTAGTTTATCTTTTTTTGTTTATCTTTGTATGCCTGCGGTGGGGATATATCAGCATGCTTTATGTACATCAACATGAGAAACAGTTGTATATGATAATGCTCAACTTTTGATCATTGTTAAACAACCTTTCAAAGATAGGATTGTAAGGTAAATGAAGACAACAGATGTTACAGGTTATTAAGTATGTAGCATTTATGTTCTGTAACAGCTGTGCAAGTATCACTAGCCCCTCAATTTAAATCATGATCCTGACTTGGGTGAGCGAGTAAGAACACTTTTTGATTACGTACTTGGTAAGCTGCGTTAGTAATTAATATATTTCATTAAAATATAAATAAATTTATATTTCATAAATATAAATCTATATTAAACTAAAAGATAATTAAACACGAACAAGTTGAAAATTTGACATTGGATGGGTAGGTTAGTAAATAGTTAACCATTAATAGGTAACCTAAGTTTGGCTTGTCATGTTGAGTAATATGATTTTTATCCTCTACATTGAAGTAGATGAAATCCAAAATGTTTTTGTCAAGTTTTAAGAAAGATATGTCACTGGCATTTCTTTTCCCAAAAATTTAAGAAAAAGTGAAATTGTGTTAAGATTTGACAGAAGATCAAGGTGTGGAAACAAAAAATTACCATTTCTTGACTTCTTATTTAACACTAATTTAACCCTAAACTGTCAAGAATTGTAGGAATAGAAAAGGTTATGAACACTTTATGTTGTAGGTATTTGGATTTTTAAGCATAAACCAAAAAGGCATTGTAAACAGTCATATTCCCAGTATGTATAGCTTTTTGCAACATTAGATATGAGATGGGCTGAAGTTTTGATCCCATGTGCTTATCTTTGAAGGTGGTAGGTACAAAGCTTTCCCTATTCATAGCTTTAGATTGCTTTCCCAGTTAGCTATATTGCTATTTCCTGGAGATTGCATGTATGTATAGGTGTGGTTTTATTTATACCTTTATGTAATTACAAATGCTTTCTTTAATGATTTTTGGCAGTTTTTAGATGTACAGTAGTTATTATGAACTCAGGGTTCTGTACGTACATGATTACTCATATTTAATTATGCTTTTATGGTGATTTGTGACAGTGGCTGTCCTCAGAGAATAGATATTTAGTTTTTAGCTGCAGCTGAATAATAATAATGTTTGGCTGACATATAATATTTGCTTATAACAGTAGTGCTCTTCCCTACAGAATACATGATTTGGGATTGGATAAAGGTATGCATATTATAACTAGTTACCATAAATTATTCTCTAAGAATGTTGTGTGCTGTGACTTGTAAATTTGTATGTTTTAGTAGGTTTTACATCATTCAAATCTTATTGCCCTGGAGATTTACTCCCTTCCTATGTATATACCACAAGTTAAGCTTTGATTTTTCTAAGAGTTTTGAGTTTTTGCATCGTTTGTGGTTATCTTGTTTTATTTTTTGCTACTTAGTGAGGTAAAGCATGTTTCAAGAAGAAAAAGTGTTAACTAAACCAGTGAGTCAGAAAATTATTGCATGTGTGCTTTTCTTTTAACTGCATTGGTGAAGCTCACCCTTTTATATTGTTAGATGAGTTTTGAGCAAAGGAAGTTGCGTATTCTCTGCAGGTATTAGTTATCCAAATAGAATTCCTTTTGGCTGGAGTGTCTGCCATGTGTACCGGCAAACTGCATGACTGTGCTGTGCAGACCAGAAACTGACAGTGCCAGTGGGTATCATCATTTCCCATGACTTCCTCATGGATTTTCAATAACCAGGTTGCTTGGGTTGTTTGTTGGGGTTCTTTTATCAAATCCCTTTCAGTCAGTGCTGTTGCTTCACCTTCAATTACAAAGAAACAACTAAAAGTGTAATCTTCTGTCATGAAGAAACTTCAAAGTAGTCTGTTCTCTTGTCCAAGATGATGACATCTCAAAAAAAGGTTCAGAAGGCAATTATCTTTTGAACAGAAACTTGCTGCAAGCACTCTCTCTCTCTCTCTCTCTCTCTCTCTCTCTCTCTCTCTCTCCTCTCTCTCTCTCTCCTCTCTCTCTCTCTCTCTCTCTCTCTATATTTAATACATATATTTTTTGGCCATTTTGCTGCTATGTGGGTGGTATTTGAGTAACTTTTCTTGTCTACTTGTTCTCATCTGATTTTGCTTTTCTTACCACAGACTGCTACTCATTTGTTCCGATACGTAATACAAACCATCGGTCCTTTAACAATAGGAAGTAGCTAGCGGCAGCTGGAACGGTCGTAAGCTTCGAACAAGGGGAGAACGGTAGTTAACTGCTTGTCCGATCGTCGCGCGCCGCGCGACTGGGAGGTAAACAAACCACTTTTGCTTTCGGCCGTGTGTGGGAAGGACGTGTTCGCCATCGCTCTGCCCGCTTGTCGTTTGCTTCAATTCTTGAGTATTTGGTTTCTATTTCTGTGTATCAGGAGTGATAGTAAGTACTTTTTTCTCTATTTCAATTGATTACAATGAGTGAATCAGAGGAAATTGAAATTTCACCGCGCCCCTCCAGTCGCCCGTAGAGTGTGTACCGGGCGAGAGGGACGTAAATGTGGGGTTCAGGTCCTTTGTGGAGGTGGACCCCCACGAGGTTTGTACTCGTTGTCGAGGGCGAGAGTGCTCTCGTAACGAGCCATGTATGGTTTGTATGAATTGGTCCGAGGCGCAGTGGGTGCTGTACGAGGGCAGGAAGAAACTTAGGCCGGCCAAGAAGTCATCGGAAAGTCCAGTGACTCCTTTGGTGACGGACACTTCGTCCTCTTTCCTGCCTCCCGGCCAGCCCCCACGGTTTGCGCCTTCCCCTGCGGGGGGGTAGCGGAGTCCGTTTCCTCTCTCGATCCGTCGAGTGTGGGAGGAGGGCGCCCGCTACCCGGACGTACGTTTTGTATTCGGGGTCTTCTGTCCGCTCTGGGGGGGAATTTCGCCCCCCAGGCGCGGGGAAGCCCCAACCCTCCTATTAACCCGACTCTTGCTTCCGCAGGTGTGTCAGCAGCGAAGGACGACTTGGGACAGGTGTGGGAGTCGCTGGGACTGCAGGGAGTGCCCAGCATCCAAGGGTTGATACAGCGGTTGGCGGGGTCGGCCGTGGTCACTCATGGTGCGGTGACCACCACGACGACCACATTAACTACCCCTGCGTATGAGATGCCACCACATCTTGTATATACGCCTCACATAATGTCGGTGACACCCACGGTGGCAGTACAAAAACCAATTGCCGCCGTTCCAAAGAGGACGATGCCACCACCACCTGGATTTTTTCCTTTGCCGACCCCGGACTTCCGCTGCCCCAAGAGTACCCCCCTGGACCTGCCGCCAGTGCCACGGATGTCGGTGACTGTCGACAGGACGCCTGGCTCTCCCTTAGTACCTGCCGTGCCTGCCGTACCTGTGGCCGCTCCAGCGACTCTTTCCTTTTCAGGTGCACATTCAATTTCAGATGTTCCTGCTGTTCCTGCTGTTCCCGGACCTGTTCCTGCCGTTCCCGCTGCTGGTGTTGCTAGTACAGTCTCAGGTCCTTCCGGACAGGTGCAGTCGGGCCCTGTTGGCTTCGGCAACTGCCCCGGCTCCCTCCTGGATGGAAGACCTGACGTCTGTCCTGCGGAGCCTGGCGAAGAGAAGAGGAAGAGGAAGAAGGTGTCGTCATCGTCTTCATCGTCTTCTTCGTCGTCTGCTGCCTCTCCTTCCCCTTCGACTTCTAAGGCCAAACAGCCGAAGAAGAAGAAGGTTGCCTCCTCCCCCTAAGAAGACTCCTTCGGGATCTTCTAAGGGCCCGGCTCGCTCAGGCGAGCTGGGGAGCTCTTCTGCTGGTCCTCCTGTTTCCTTCGGGTGCGGGGGGGGCCCGTCGCTTCTTCTGCAAAGAAGAAGTCGACGGGGACCAGAGGTGCATCAGCTTCGGCTGGTGCGTCCTCACCTGGTGCTAGTGGTTCTGCCGCTAAGCCAGGTTCCGTCTCGGCTGCTTCCCGTTCGCGAGAAGCACCGAGTGGACGCTCTTCTAAAGAGGACCGTCCAGCCAAAGTTTCGACGGCCGAGCTCGCTCGCCGTCAAGACAGCGGCACGGAGCAGAAGACTGGCGAGAGTCGTGCACACGACTCTCGCCAGGCCACTGGACGCTCTCGCAGCGACCAGCCGGCTGCTCGGGCTGACGTGACGGTCATGGACGGCCACGGGTTGAGGCGAGGAAGGAGTCCCCACGGCCGCCGGTACCAGCCACGGCTAGTACCATCGGTTTTTGACGCGCCGAGAGGACGCTGGCCTGTCTCGACGCGAAAGGGAGCCTAGCAGTCACCCGTCCGCCGCTCCCGATGGGACCGGGGCGGAGACGGTGACCAGCGGCAGCTCCGCTGACGCTAGAGAGCGGTCTGACGTTCTCAGCCGAGCCAATCGCCCAGGCGAGCGGCGACGCTAGGCCTGCTGCTAGACCGTCACCGCGGGTTGACGATCGGCAGCAGCCCTCTGCGCACGCTGGTCCTGCCAGCGAGCGCGGGGGGAGCGTCAGGTCTGCCTCTCCTATACCTTCAACCTCCTCGGGCTATACCGGGAGGAGCGAGGTACCAAGGAGCGATCACGAGAGGTGCGCCGCTCGTGACCCAGCTATGACGCCGTACGGCTCAGGCACGGTCTTAGGACCGACCAGGACGTACGCGCAAGTAGTTGGAGGCGACCGTCAGGGGTCTGTCGCTGTTCCTCCTTCTGAAGGAGGAGTATCGAGGGATATGCTCTTGTTGGAGGGACTGGACGGTCCTACTCCACAGGACGCTGTGACGCCCGAGATACAGAGGAACTTCGCGGAAGTCATTAAGCTGATGCGTCTGCATAATGGCCTCGCGGAAGGATCGCCGCTACCACCATCAGAGCCCACGTCCCGGCTCGAGTCATTTTGGGGTCCCAAGAGGGAGCCCAAAATGATGATGGGGTTGCCGCGATCAGAGCTTGCGGACTCAGTCCTGGATCAGGTGGAGAATCTCGTCCAGGACGGGAGGACTCGCTAAAATCCGGACGGTCCTCTAAGCTGCTTCCTCCTCCTCTACAGCGGCAGAGGCGTTTTTTTTTACGTGCCATCAGAAGACCCGATACTGCCGAAACAGGTTAACCCGGAGTTAGCGAGGCTGACTCCAGGTGTCCCTGCAAGCAGCTCCTGGTCGGAGAACCTATGGTTCTCGCAGCAGGAGGCACTTGCCCTGGAATCTACCGCTATGGCAGCATTCCAGGCAGTTTCCTGGTTGGATTTGTGGTCCCTCACAATATCCAAGGTGGCGGCCGGCTCCGGGAGTTCTGCTCTCGAAGACGACGCCTCCTTCAGGAGACTGTGCCAGTCTGGAGGAAGAGCAATCTCTTACCTCGCCCATCAGACTGCTAACCTGTGGGCCAACTTGGTTCTTCGGCGTAGGGACGCAGTCCTTACCCGAGTGCCAAGGGGGCTGGGCGTGAGGCGGCACTCGGGCTAAGAAATGGACCTCTTAGGAGTTCCCCAGCTCTCTTTCCTGGAGAGATGGTGGACGCTGCGGTGGAACGGCGGCGCACTGACGAGAGTGACCGCTTAGTCCACCAGGCAGTCTCGAGGTTTCTGGGCAACCTCGAGTAACTGCGGCCAAACCAAAGAGCTTGGCTAGCGCTTCCACGGCGGCGAAGACGGTTGCACCGTCCAAACCCCGTGTGAAGACTCCAGTTGTTTCGACTTCTGCGAGAGGAGGCCGCAATCAGCCCTCCTCCCAGCCCTCCTTTCCCCGAGGAAGTGCTGGAAAGAAGTCGAAACGAGGAGGGAAACGCTAGGGACGGCGTTCCCCCTCACCTGCTGCCGGAAGTGGGGGGGTGCCTGGCGAGCCATTGGGCGACTTGGCAGCGCTACGGCGCCGAGAACTGGATAGTAGACGTCCTTCGGGAGGGATATCTACTACCCTTCGAGTCTCGGCCCCCCCTCACTCCAAACCGGTCCATCTACAGACCTATGTCCGGGGATCAGCAAAGGACAACGCTCTTCGACAGGAGATCAAGACCATGCTGGCGAAACGAGCTGTAGAAAATCGTGGAGGACCAGTCACCAGGCTTTTACAGCCGCCTCTTCCTAGTGGTAGAAGGCATCGGGGGGCTGGCGCGCCGGTGATAGACCTCTCTCCCCTGAACCGCTTCGTTCGCACGACGCGGTTCACGATGGAGTCGGCACGCTCAGTGCTCGACTCGATCAGGGGGAACGATTTCATGCTTTCGGTGGACCTGAAGGACGCGTATTTTCAAATACCCATCCATCAGTCCTCCAGAAAGTACCTCCGCTTCATCTTCGACGGGACGGTGTACCAATTCAGGGCACTTTGTTTCGGTCTCTCAACCGCCCCACAGGTGTTCACGCGAGTGTTCACTCTGGTGTCGGCTTGGGGCCCATTCGAACGGGATACGTCTTCTGAGTATCTCGACGATTTGGCTGTCCTGGCGAGCTCCCGCTCGCAGTTGCTACAGGACAGAGATCGACTCCTCAAGTCGCGATCTGGGGATCGTGATAAACTATCGAGAAGTCCGATCTCGAACCCAAGCAGAAGATGAAGTACCTGGGTATGCTGATAGATACGGTAGCAGGGCAAGTCTTTCCCGCAGACTTGCGTATCAGCAAATTCAGGGAGGCAGCCGGCCGGTTCCTGTCGCGGCAGGAACAGGCAGCACAGCAATGGCAAGTCGTGATCGGCCATCTGTCGTCACTCGATAAGTAGTCCCTCACGGGCGTCTTCACCTGCGGTCTCTCCAGTGGAGGCTAAGGGAGAGTTGGTCTCAGGCCAAGGATCCTCCTTACTTTCCTGTGGCTATCACGGACAAGGTGAGGCAGGACCTAGCCTGGTGGCTCGACGACAAGAACCTCTTAAGAGGATGCCCATACGCACTCCCCCCCCCGGAGATGCTTCTGTTCTCAGACGCATCGACCGAGGGATGGGGCGCACACCTGGAGGATTTGCTGACTGCAGGTGTGTGGGACCATCACGAAAAGCACCTTCACATCAATGTCCTGGAACTCAAGGCGGCGTTTCAACGCTCTCGAGAGTTTCGGGACCGCTTGGTGGGACACTCAGTGGTGTTGATGTGCGACAACACCACAGTAGTGGCATATGTCAACAAGCAGGGGGGCTAGTGTCTCTTCCGCTCCAGCCGTTGACGGTGCAGGTGCACGAGTGGGCCACGGCTCACTCGATAGAGCTGTCAGCAACGCTACATTCCAGGCAAGAGGAATGTAGTAGCGGACAAGCTCAGTCGTCGGGATCAGGTGATGGTGATAGGGACCGAATGGTCCCTACACCAAGATGTGGCGGAAAGGCTCTTCAACGGTGTGGGGGCGACCGGTCGTAGACCTGTTCGCCACCCGGCACAACAGGAAGACCCAGGTGTTTCTTCTCGGCCGTGCCGGACCCATGGGCAGCTGCAGAGGACGCTCTCCAACACCCCTGGGACAACCTCTTCGCTTACGCCTTTCCTCCCTTCTGTCTGATTCGGAAAGTGATCAGTCGAGCGCTGGTCACTCCCAATCTCAGAATGATCCTGGTGGCTCCCAAACGGCCTCAAGCCGTTTGGTATCCGGACCTGCTGGCTCTTCTTGCAGACGCACCGAGAGAGCTACCCAACTGGCACAACCTTCTAGCCCAGCCACACGTAGAACGGTACCACCGAGCAGTCCAGTCCCTTCAACTTCACGGCTGGCTGTTATCCACCATCTCTTGCGAACGAGAGGCTTTTCTCGTAGCGCAGCAACAGAGATGGCTGGATACGTCAGACAGTCCTCTGCAGCGGTATACCAGGGGAAGTGGGCCGTCTTCTGTGGTTGGTGTCGTAGACAGGGTCTGTCTCCTCAGAGCCACTCTTTCAGCAGGTAGCGGATTTCCTCGTGTTTCTTCGCCGAGAGAAGCTCCTCTCAGTACCCACAGTTAAGGGATATAGAGCCGCTCTGGCTCTCGTCCTAAAACTGAGGGACTGGACATCACGAATTCGTTCGAGATATCCTTGCTAATGAGGAGCTTCAAGAAGGTCTTGCCCACCCAGGGAACTCAGGCCCCCTGCGTGGGACGTGACTCTCGTCCTTAGGAGTCTGACTCGAACACCGTTCGAGCCACTCCGATAGTCGTCAGACAGGGATCTGACCCTCAAGACCCTCTTCTTGCTGGCCCTGGCATCGGCGAAGAGAGTAGGGGAACTACATGGCCTTTCTTTTGATGTTAAACATACCAGAGGCTGGGGATCTGTGACGCTCGATTTCGTCCCGAACTTCGTAGCTAAGACTCAGAATCCGTCGATCCCTGACGACAGGTTCGAGTCTTTCACGATCCCCTCCTGCTGGACTTTACAGATAACGATGCGGATGAGATGCTGCTTTGTCCTGTGAGGGCGCTACGGCGCTATCTGAAGAGAACTCGACATCTCAGGCCTGAGTGTCGACGCCTCTTCGTTAGCACTGGGTCACCAAGAAAGAAGTCTCCAAGAACACGCTTTCTTTCTGGCTACGTGAGGTGATCAGGAGAGCGTACGAAGCTGATGGTAGCGACGACATCCGTACGCTCCGACCGAGAGCCCACGAAGTCAGAGGTATCGGACCCTCCTTAGCGTTCCGTAAGAACTTCTCCGTGGCGCAGGTCCTGAAGGCAGGTGTCTGGGCCAACCAGACCACCTTCACGTCCTTCTACCTTCGGGATATTGCCCACAAGTCCTTGGATACTTTTTTTCCTTGGGACCTGTGGTGGCTGCTCAACACGTTGTGTAAGCTTACCCAGCACCCGAGCAGCAGAACAGCCATCGATTCCTGGTATGACTGGGAGAATGCATGTGTGAATGAGAGAGTGACTGGCTTCTCTTCACCTCTTTTCTACCTCTACCTGTGGGCAGAGGGATACGGTCGTTACCTTGCTGGAAAGGAAGTCAGATGCAGGTAAGCTATTCAACAGAGCTCCATCCTATCTCTTTAACTAGAGATAGGAGTAAATATCCACCACTTCTCCAACAAGGGGGAGAAGTGGATGCCAACATGAGACAAACCCATTACTTTAACATTGGCTCATGTCAAGGAAAAAGTTCTTACAATGCTGGTACGAAGAGATACGCTTGCCTCTCTCTTAGTACTCGGCCCAGAGGTCTGACCATTGATCCTGCGGTGCACACCCCGATCAATCGGACAGAGGCTTGGATCCCTCCCTCGCTCTTACGACCAGGGAGGCATTACAGGGATGGACGAACACCAGTCTGTTCATCAAAAGACTCAGATTCCACCCACCAAGAAGTGAGTCTTCCTATTGTTAAAGGACCGATGGTTTGTATTACGTATCGGAACAAATGACAATTTGTCGAAAATTGCATTTTTCCTAACTATACAAACCTGAGGTCCTTTAACATAAAGTCCCTCCTCATGCCGCCCCTCACTCTGCGTATTTGCATGGGCCAAAAGCAAAAGTGATTTGTTTACCTCCCAGTCGCGCGCGCGCGACGATCGGACAAGCAGTTAACTACCGTTCTCCCCCTTGTTCGAAGCTTACGACCGTTCCAGCTGCCGCTAGCTACTTCCTATTGTTAAAGGACCTCAGGTTTGTATAGTTAGGAAAAAAATGCAATTTTCGACAAATTGTCATTTTACTTCATGGCCTTTCTAGTCTGGCAGATAAATTTGATTATCCCTACTCTCACTTATATATGCTATATATGTATATGGGTTATATATATTTATTATTTAATAATGCCCAGATCTCTTTTATAAATGTAGATACTTTTAGTCATTTACAGGTAGTGCAGCTCTCTTTTCCACTTCATCCAGACTGTTACTACTCTTTTCATTGTGGTGACCACATGATACCAGCTTCATTCCCTGATTAAAGCTAATGGGAGCGTCTTCCACCTCTGCATCATTTGCGGTCGTGTGCATCGCATACCATCTGTTTCTTTGCCTTGACTGACTTTTTCCTTTTTTTCTCCCTTCGGGTTTGCCATAGTGTGGTTTTTCTCTGGTTTATTTTTTAGTCCTTTTTCTTGTTGCTCTTTCAACACTCGAACATCTCTAATAAGTCATTTTCCTCTTGGTTATGTAATAGTTTTATCGTTCAATTTAACTGGTATTGTATTGCATGTAAATTATGTAGGCTTAGGATTTTATCATGTAAGGTTTCCATTATTCAATTGTAGTTTTGTCCAATACAAGGTTTGATTTGCTTTAAGAATATTTTATCACAAAAGAGAATGTTTATGGGACCTGTTAGTGATTACAATTTGTTGTTTATTAAGCTGTTAAAATCAACACTGAAAAATGTCTATTCTACTCAGATAGTGTGCTTTTGCTTTAGTATATGTTCAAAGTGCTTCTATACTTTGACTAACTTCAGAACACTACAACTATTGGTCATTTCTAGTCCAGTGTGTTTTCCTGACTAGATTCACTCTGCCTGGTGTAAATGCGTTTATGGCAGATATCTCTTTCATGAAGCGCTGGCACAGTAACCATAATGTTTCTTGGAGAATTGAAGAAAAGGAAATATGTATGCATTTAGAGGTATTCATGCAAGTTGCTACATGAAAGTAGTTGTCCATTTACTAAACATTTTTTCAGGATGTAGCATTGATATTTTCTCTTGGTTAATCTTAAGCATTCAGTTGTCAATAATCTAACGGCAGTCATTTCTTTCAGACAAATGATGGAACAGATGCCAGTGAGTTGCCAGGATTAAGAGCACAGTTAGAGCACCAGAGGAACATCATTGACGAGTTGGAAAATAAGCATAAAACATCAATATTGCAATTGGAGACAATTACTCGGAAAGACCAGGAAAAGCAGCAGGAGCGAAGGGATCTCGATCGCAAGCTTGCAATTTTACAACATGACCTTAAGGAAGCTCAAAGGAAGGCAAGTGCTTTCTATGTTTATGTTCATGTTTTGGCTATTGGTTTTGTGCAATAGGAGAAATAAGTACTATAGTATTAGTGCGTTAGTTTCAATGGCTTTATTGAAAATTTGGATAAATATGCATCACATTTGTCTTTTATCAACAAAGATAAGAATTATATAGCATTGTTAGTGGTGTTCCTAATTATATTTTTTATTAATATTTCCCTGGAAAATGTGATGAGGGACAAAAATTGAGCTAAAATTCTTGTTAAAAAAGGCAGGTTTTGTTATAAGTGATGCTGAGTATCATGACAGACAAGAAATTCAGCCTTCTGAGAAAGTACGTACTCATGTTCTTGTGTGAATAATCCTTGTTGGGGCAACCCACTGACTGCAATATATGTTGAAACTGATTTCTAGATACTTATTTATAAGTTTTTTTGTCAGGCTGATTATGAGGGCGATTGTAGGCGGAAACTCGATGGACTATACCAAGAGCTTAAGAAGAAGTTGGAAGATGAACAAAACAAACGAACGCGGGATTTGTCGTCGGCCTTACAAACAAATGATAAATTGAACTCTTTGGAAAAGCAGGTGAGTGTGTTTACGGGTAATACCAATATTTGGCATAAAATCACCACTATCATCATCATTAACTTTAAACATCTGATTTTCCATCATGTTATCAGATATGACATGTTCTTTTTTTATGCTTTGTGTGGGTAGAAGTTTGTTTCTTATGGGTAACTGCTAGTATATGGATTCTTGGAGTTAAAACACGCATAGTGTCAAGAACTGTTGCAGTATCTAAAATAGCAAATATTAAAGCCTTCCCTTATGAAAAGAAAGCAACCTATATTTTACGCTTTAGGGAAGTGGCATGTCTCTCATGCCATGTCTGTAGTATCCAATGTATTTGCAATATTGATACAGTTGAACCATGGTAATTTTTTTCCCATTTGAACAGGATTGGGCATAGTACATCCATTTATTGTATTGTGGGTAATGGTACACCATGGCTGGCTTGGTGTGATGTTGTTTTGTAAAGTAAATAATATGATGCCTGCCCAAATAGTATTAGAGTGGTTGTACCTCCTTGGTAAATCTGTTCCTGGTAATCAGAAGAGGGTGATATTGATGCCTTCATCTCATGTGTGGAGATAGTTTGACATTTTGTACAAGTAACTTACCCAGCAGATATATACTTAGCTATAGACTCGGTCGTCCCGACAGAATTTCAAAACTCGCGGCACACGCGACAGGTAGGTCAGGTGATCCACCATTCCCGCCGCTGGGTGGCGGGGTCTGGAACTATTCCCGTTTTCTAAGCCATAATTTCTCTGTCGGGTTGAACGGAAGGAACACCATATTGTTCGTTCCTCCATCTTGGATTTCAACTCGTTTGCCGAGAATTTGGGGGGGATTGGTTTTTTTGGTGACGTATTCTGTTTTTTTCTCTGGCTTGGCATACGCTTATTGTGGACTGTTTTTCGACTTTGGTTTTGACTACTCTTTCACGATGTCTGACGCTAAGGCTTCACCTATGTTTAGAGTTTGCAGTAGGGAAGATTGTAAGGTTAGGCTGCCTAAATCGGCATTAGATCCTCATAGTATTTGCGCTAAATGCAGGGAGAATGAATGTTCTTTTATTAACACCTGTGTGGAATGCGAGAACCTTACGGAGCTTGAATGGAAGGAATTATCATCATATGTTAGGAAGCTTGAGAGAGATAGAGTGAGAAAGGCTTCAGCTAGGTCATCTAGTAGATCTTGCTCCTTAGAACAAGAAATTAACTCTCCTTCTAACAATTTTCCCTTAGCCTCAGCTGCTTCTCCCTGTTCTGAATCCAAAGATTCTTCGTCAGAGAGGGAAAATGTAAAAGCTTCAATTAAGAAACTTCAAGCTCAGCTACGAGCTCTAAACCAAGGTAAGAGTGGTTGATAGTGACTTGTGCAGTGTCCCCAGTGCAGTGGAGGGGGCGTCTGACCGGTTCCTCATTGCTCCTAGGCCTAGACCGCTTCCAAACTCCCAGGACCAGGGGAGGAGGAATGTCGAAAGCCGCAGGGAGGATGCAGAACATCCCCAACGGTCAGGCGTCCCTTCGGCAGATCCTGTTGTTAAGTCCCAGGCTGCCTCGGATTGCCGCAGAAAAGGCGTCCTAAAGGAGTGTTTTTTCGGCCTCAGACTCTTCCTCTCCTAAACGAGGATGGAGTTCGGCCTCTCTTTCGCGCCCTTTGAAGAGAGCCTGGAAGGCGCCTAAAGGAGACGCGGCTGACTCCAGCCCAGAGCGTTTTTCCCGAGGATTGGCCTTCGGGACCTAAGAAGACTAGACAAGAGGAGCCTTCTCTTCAGGATCCTACGAAGAAGTTTTGGTTAATCTGCAAGAGCAGTTAGCTTCTCTCGTAGCTCTTTTGCTAAGGACTCTACAAGTGGAAGGATGTCTCGCTCCTGTTAAGAGTTCCGCTAAGCGCCCCCCCGCTTCGTATAGGAGAGAACCCTCACGATCTCCAGGGCGTTTATCGCCTTCGTCGAGAGACTCGTCTGATAGGAGTTGTTCTCCTGAGAGAAGAGCCCTTTCGCCCATATAGGCTGTCTTCCCCGAAGCGCCCTCTGAGACGCCGCGAATCGAGGAGAAGTCTCGATCGGTTAGGTGCAAGGAACCGGAAAACCGATTTAGGTATCAGGATCCCTTGGGTCTGTGCAGGACCAGGAGGCCAGACAGGCGCAAAGAGGCAGCAAGACGCAAGAAAGGGCGTCAAAGAGCCTCTTAGAATAACACAGGATTCAGGACGTCAGGATTCTGCTAGAAGGCAGGAATCAGGACGCTATGAGCCAGGACGCCAGGAGTCAGGGCGCCAGGAGTCAGGGCGCCAGGAGTCAGGGCGCCAGGAGTCAGGGCGCCAGGAGTTAGGACGCCAGAAGGCAGGACGCCAGGAGTACGTTAGGCGTCAAGTGTTAGGGCGCCAAGAGCCTGTTAAGCGTCAGGAATCAGGACGCGGGGATCTTTTCAAGCGCCCTGAATCAGGAGCCCAGGAGCCTAGCAAGCGCCACGAACCTGACGAACCTAGACAACAAGAGTCTAGTAGGCGCAAGAGTGTTTCCGACAGGCAGGAGCCTCACTCTTCGTATAGGAGTGCTAATGTTCCGCTCTCCCTTCTCGGGTGGAGGTTCTTCTCCCGGGAAGAGCCAGATCACTACCAAAACGATCTCCTTCTGTGGATCAGTTGGACCAGGTATCGGAAGACGAAGAGCCAGTAGATGTAGCAGTTTCTGACTACAAGAGACTTTCTCTTTTGATGCTAAGGAGTTCGGAGACTCCCTTCATCCTGCGGACCCTCCTTCACCAGGATCGTTGATGTCCAGCACTAAAGCTCTCAAGTCGTCTTACTTCGTCAAGATGCGCCCCGCTCTTAGTATGAAAAAGGCATTAAAACTTTTTCAGAGTGGTTGACTTCCAGAAGGGAAGCGGGCAAGACAGTTTTTTCCTACCCTCCTTCCAAGTTAACAGGCAAACCAGGAAGGTGGTACGAGACCAAAGAAGCTATGGGGTTTAGGTCTGCCTTCTTCCGCAGATGCGGATTTTGCTTCCTTAGTGGACTCTTCTAGGAGGAAGTCGTTGCTGTCTGCTAAGGCGACTTGGGGCATGTGTGAGCTAGACCACCTTCTAAAGGGCCTCTTAAAACCCTAGAAGTCTTCAACTTTATGGACTGGCTTTGGGAGCGTTAGCGAAGAGAGCTCAGGACACTGAACTTTGTTTCCATGGAGAACTTTTCGAGCGTCCTGGCTTGCCTGGACAGAGCGGTCATGGACGGTTCTGTGGAAGTTGCCTCTCTTTTTTGGAACGGGAGTATTAAAGAAGAGATCTGTCTTTAGCTCTTTCTTAGCAAGAGCAGTATCACCTTTGCAAAGGACATCTCTTCTTTTTGCACCGTTATCCCCGCACCTTTTTCCACAAGAGACTGTTGAGAGAGGTTTCTAAATCTCTTACGGAGAAGGCAACTCAGGATCTCCTCGACGAACTTTTTCCAGCAAAGAATCAGCAGAACAAGAAGTTTAGGCCGGCAGTGCCTATAGAGAAAAAAGAGAGACCCTCTTTTGTTCAGCCCTTCGAGGTGCCTCCTCTTCTAGAGCCCCTCTTAGAGGTCGCAGACCAGAGAGAAGGAGTAGAACCATCTAGAAGGTCCTTCGGGAAGTCTAGATGAGCAGGAAGTCCTCCAGACGAAAGAAAATAGGCGCCAGGCTACTCCACTTTGCCAAAGTCTGGGCGCGAGAGGGAGCGGACTCCTGGTTCCCTCTCTATCCTGAAAAAAAGGATACTTGATCCCTTCAGGGGAAAATCCCTCCCTTGACGACAACCTCCAGGGAGTTGACCGCAAGATACTCTGATCCGGTCCGAAAGCTTGCTATGTTGCAAGCAGTGGAACAGATGATTTCCAAGGAAGCGGTAGAACTGGTTCAAGATCTCCAGTCTCCAGGATTCTACAATCGGCTATTCCTGGTACCGAAGCATCGGGGGGATGGAGACCGGTTCTAGACGTCAGTGCCTGAATTTCTTTGTATTGAAGAAGAAATTTTCAATGGAGACGTCTTCCTCTGTTTCTATCTGCTCTTCGTCCAGGGGACTGGATGGTGTCCCTGGAACCTTCAGGCTGCGTTTTATTTTCCATGTTTGCCAAAGTCATACCTGCAGCAAGGAAGTATCTGAGGTTCATGTTCCAAGGGAAAGTGTCCAGTTCCGAGCGATGTGCTTCGGACTTTCGACTGCCCCTCAAGTCTTTACGGACATCATGAAGAATGTAGCTTATTGGCTACATCTGGAAGGGATCAGGATCTCGTTATATCTGGACGATTGGCTAATAAGAGCCCAATCGGAGAAAAAATGTCTGGAGGACCTATTAGTTACTCTAAAGTGACAAAGTCCTTAGGACTTTTAGTAAATCACGAGAAATCCATGCTGACTCCCCAGCAAAGTATTGTCTATCTGGGGATTCAGATGGATTCTCTGGATTTTTCTAGCGTATCCTTCGCAGAAAGGAGAGAACGCTGCTTAGAAAAGGTGTCAGTCTTCTTAAGGAAAGAACATTGTTCCGCGAGGGAATGGATGAGCTTACTGGGGACCCTCTCCTCGATGGAACAGTTCGTTTCCTTAGGAAGACTTCAA
Source organism: Macrobrachium nipponense (assembly GCF_015104395.2). NCBI lineage: Eukaryota > Metazoa > Arthropoda > Malacostraca > Decapoda > Palaemonidae > Macrobrachium > Macrobrachium nipponense. The sequence goes on from NC_087209.1 coordinate 57,530,624, forward strand.
TTTTATCTGAAGGAGAAGTGGGATTGGAAGTCCAACAATCTAGGAGATACATTTCCAATCTCGAAAGGGATCAAGGAGAATATCCGTTGGTGGTTAAGATCCACAGAAACTCTAAGCAAGGGAATCTCCCTTCGCTTACCAGAACCCTCGCCTAGCGTTGTTTGCAGACGCCTCAGATTCAGGGTGGGGAGCGAACCCTAGGTTGTTTCGCAAGAAGTGTCAGCACTTGGGAAGGATAACAAGTTGTCCGTGGCACATAAACAAGAAAGAGCTAACAGCCATTCATCTAGCTTTGGTTCATTTCGAGGAACAGGTCTCAGGTCTGGGGATTCAGATTCACTCGGACAACACAACAGCCCTCGCTTATATAAAGAAACAAGGGGGGACGCATTCCTTTTCCCTGTACGAATCAGCAAAGGATCTGCTGATTTGGGCACAGGAAAGGGAGATCTCTCTCCTCACAAGGTTTGTGCAGGGAGAGAAAAATGTCCGGGCAGATCTTGGTTAAGCAGAAAAGAACAAGTCCTACCCACGGAATGGACTCTCAATCCTCAGATTTGCCAACAACTTTGGCATCTGTGGGGAAGGCCCAATATAGACCTGTTCGCGACCAACAAGAATCACAGATTAGAAACCTATTGCTCCCCGATCTCGGATCCTCAAGCAGTAGCAGTAGACAGCTTTCTGCTAGATTGGACGGGCTTGGACGCATACGCCTTCCCTCCTTTCAAGATAGTAGGAGAAGTATTGAGGAAGTTCGCTTGCTCGGAAGGAACAAGAATGACCCTCATCGCTCCCTTCTGGCCGGCTCTCGATTGGTTCACAGAGGTGCTGGAGTGGTTAGTGGATTTTCCAAGATCGCTTCCACTAAGGAACGATCTTCTCAAACAACCCCACTTCGACAGGTTTCACAAAAACCTCCCCGCTCTAAGTCTGACCGCCTTCAGACTGTTGAAGGACTTGTCAGAGCAAGGGGCTTTTCACGAGAAGTGGCGAAGGCTATTGCAAGAGCCAGAAGAGTCTCCACTTCTAAAGTATATCAGTCGAAGTGGGAGTTGTTTAGAAGATGGTGTAAGGGAAAGAAAATATCCTCCTCCAGTACCTCTTGTAACTGCAAAATCGCAGATTTTCTCCTATATTTGAGGAAAAGACTGTAACCTCGGCAGTTTCAACAGTGAAGGGTTACAGAAGTATGCTGGCCTCAGTTTTCGACATAGAGGAATAGATCTGACGAATAAATAAAGATCTTCATGACCTTATAAGGTCTTTTGAGACCACGAAAGAACATGTAATCAAGAAGCCTAGCTGGAACTTGGATGTGGTCCTCAAGTTCCTAATGTCGGAAAAATTTGTACCGTCTCACGCAGCTTCGTTTAGAGACTTAACGAGAAAGTCATTATTCCTTTTTGCGTTAGCAACAGCCAAGAGAATTAGCGAGTTGCAAGCTTTGGAAGGTAAAGTGGGGTTTAAGAAGGATGCAGCGATTTGCTCCTTTAAACCATTTTTTCTAGCGAAAAATGAAAATCCCTCAAAGCCTTGGCCAAGAAGCTTTGAGATAAAAGGACTATCTTGTCATTAACAGGGAGAGAAACTAGAAAGGACTTTGTGTCCAGTCAGGGCACTCAAGTTACTATGGAGAAGAAGAAGTTGCTGAAAAGGTACAGAAGAAAGTCTTTGGTGCTCTGTAAGAGATCCGAAAAGAGCGATTTCTAAGAACGCCCTTACATACTTCATAAAAGATGTAATAAGGGAAGCTCACCTTAAGTGCGAAGAAGAGCATCTCAAGGTTCTCAGAGTGAGAGCTCATGAAGTGAGAGTCATAGCTACGTCTATGGCATTTCACAAAACATGGTCGCTTCAGGCTCTTATAGAGTCGACATTTTGGAGATGTAATTCGGTGTTCGCCTCGAATTACCTAAGAGACGTTAAAATTTCGTACGAAGTGCTTTGCTCTGGGAGCGTATGTTTCGGCGAATTCAGTGCTGGGAGAAGGGGCTGAGGCTAATCCTTCCTATTTAGTTTAAGGCTTTATTTACTGTTTTTATTGGTGGTTGTTTTTATTGGTTAATTGTCAGAGGGAATAGGGACCCTCTTACAATTCATAGATTGTAACAATACTAACAATGGGGTCAGGTGATCGGGTTGATTGGCTTCAGTGCTCTTTGTGATTTGTTTAATAACCTTAACTCTGTCATGTAAGAGGGCGAGTCTCCATTGATATGACAAAAGGTCAAGGCTCTTACCATGTAAGTGGGTCAGCCCCCATTGGTACGATCCAGTATAGGCTGTCGCGTAAGCGGGCTAGCCCCCATTGACACGATCCAAAGAGTTCTTCAACCATAGGTTCATTCCTCGTTGAAACTCTTGAGGCAAGCAGACTCATCGACAGTAGTCATGAAGTCTTCAGCCCAATAAGGTAGGAACTATGGATTATGTTATCCAAGAACATAGGTTGTTTTTTCCCTGTTTTTTAATGTATTTAGTTTAAGTATTATTTTGTTTTTAGCTGTCTCTTGCCCGCCACCAAGGGTGCCAATCAGCTAAGTATATATCTGCTGGGTAAGTTACTTGTACAAAAATGATATTGTTAAGATACAATAAAGTTTTGTACATACGTTACCTGGCAGATATATAACGATTAATGGCCCACAGGCAGCCTCAGGAGACAGGTGGAAGAGAAATTATGGCTTAGAAAACGGGAATAGTTCCAGACCCCGCCCACCCAGCGCGGGAATGTGGATCAACTGGACCTACTGTCGCGTGTGCCGCGAGTTTTGAAATTCTGTCGGGACGACCGAGTCTATAGCTAAGTATATATCTGCCAGGTAAGTATGTACAAAACTTTATTGTATCTTAACAATATCATTTTTTAATAGAATTGAGAATTGATTTGGTAATTCATTTTCAAAAGATGGCTTGTTTTCCTAAAATGTAATTTCATGTAAATTGAATAATGGTATCGATAACTGAAGATTGTCTCCTGTTTTTTTTTTACTTATTGTGTAACTGATTTTCACCTAATAATTTCTGATTGATTTTTTCCTTATATCTTCTCAGATAAAAGAGGTACAAGACAAGCTGAAGAATGAATCTGATGCCAATACACGGCTTCGTAAGCAGAATGCCGAGTTAACTGTCGTCAACCAACAAAAAGAGACCTCTTTAGCAGAGTACATGGACAAGTTATCTGGAATTCAGACATTGCGAGACACCCTTGAGTGTGATTTGGTAAACTTACAAGCACTCCTGGATAAAGAGAGAGCTCAGAAAAATCATCAGACTGATCTTTTTGCTCATGCAGAAAATAAACTTCAGTCTTTGCAAGCTAAGGTAAGTATTGCTAACTGGTTGGAGCTGTGAAACATACAATGTAAACCTGAAATGTTCTTGAAATATTGCGTATGAAGCAGTGCTCTGTCTATTTTTATCAGTATTTCAATTCACATTTCTACGACTGGTTTAAAATAACTTTATGGCTTTCAGCTTGAAACTGCTTATGAGAGAGAAACTTTGGCCCGGAAAGAAGCTGACAAGGTGTCTGATCGTTTAGTTCAATTAGAAAAGGACAAAACATCTCTGGAATTGGAGTTAAGAAGTATGACAAATAGGTATGAGCAGGAAGCAAAAGCCCTGCGGGAGGCCAATTCTGCTGCCCCTACCAACCATCAGACAAGTGCTCAAGCCTTAGCAGGTATTGCTTTTTCCAGTGAGGTATTACTTGTCAAGTTATGGACTTTTTAGGGAAACTACCAAACTCCTTAGTTATTATGAAATCTGTAGTTAGAGGTGAATATTGGAGCAAGGTTAAATCAAATAACTTGGGCAGGTAGACAGTAAGATGAAAGGGAGAAGATAAAGAGGAAGGTAAAAAGCCTATAATTAATTAAGCACTGCCCTGCTTATTCACTGAAACTTCCCTGGAATTTCTCACTTCTAGATTAGTCATGTAGACTCCTAATTTCCTGACTATTTTTTATCTTCAATTAATAAATTGCTATTTTTGTAAACAAAAAAATATAAAGGCAGAATAAAAACATGTCTTTCATCTCGTACTATTCGATAATGGAGACCCTTTTGGGTAAGTCTAGGGGAAGTAAAGAATTTTTTACTTTATTACTGTATACTGTAAAGAGAGATTGTTCCGGTACGATATATAAACCTTTCGGTCCTTTTACAATGGGAAGGTAACTAGCGGCAGCTGGATGATCGTAAGCTTTGAACAAGGGAGTTCGGGAGTTAACTGGTTGTCCGACAGTGCGCGCACCGCGCGACTGGGAGGTGAAGAACCACTTTTGCTTTCAGCCGTGTGTGTGGAGGACGTGTTCGTCATCGCTCTCTGCCCGCTTCATTGTCGTATGCTTTGCTTTTGTTGTGAATTTCAACTTGGTTTGTCAGTGTTTGAAAGTGAATTGTAAGTACCTACCGTCTTTTTCATCTTTTATTACATTGATTTTATGGATCATCAGACATGGAGCTATCCCTGCGCCCCCCCATCAACCGTAGTGTGTGCCCGGGGGTGGAGGGCCTCTAGTGTTGGGTCTTCCGCTCTTTTCTGAAGATTGATCCTCATTGCGCTCGGTGCTGAGGGGGTGAATGCGCTCGGCCCGAGCCTTGTATTGTTTGTGTGATAGTGTGAAAGTGAAAATTGTAAGTACAGTATTCTTTTTCATTTTCATTTATTATCATGCCCTTTGTGCTCGGTGCCGAGGGAGCGAATGCTCTCGGCCCGAGCCTTGCATTTTTTGTGTGAAAGTGAAAGTGAAAATTGTGAGTACAATATTCATTTTCGTTTTCATTTATTATTACCATTATGGATCAAGGATTCCGCTCATTACCGGGAATAGATCCTCATGCCTTGCGCTCGGTGCCGAGGGCGCGAATGCGCTCGGGCCGAGCCGTGTAACATTTGTTCTAATTGGTCAGAGGTGCAGTGGGTGTTGTACGAGGGCAGGAAGAAATGAAGGCCTGCCAAGGAGTCGTCGGAAAGCTCTCCCGCGACTCCCTTGGTAACCGATACTTCGTCTTCTTTCTTGCCCCCTCGCTCAGCTCCCACGTACGGCGCCTTCCCCTTCGGGGGGGGGGGGGTTTGAGGTCCTTCTCTTCGCCCTATCTGTCGAGGTATATGTATAGGAGGACGCTCGTTACCCGACGTGCATTTGTATTCGGGGTCTTCTGTTCGCTCGGGGTGGCCGCCCCCCCCCCAACTTCCGACTATTGCTTCCTCAGGGCTCCTGCTGCGAGGGACTACCTTGGCCAGGTGTGGATGTCGCTAGGACTTCAGGGCATGCCGAGCGTCCAGGGGCTGCTCCAGCATCTGGCGGGGGCTGTGCCGGTTACCCATGGATCGGTGACCACCACTACACGATCTCGTCTCCAGGGTACGCCACCCCTCCTCACCTGGTTTACACCTCTCATGATGTTGGTGACGCAACGGCTGCCGTGCAGGGCCCGATCCCTGCCGTGCCGAGGAGGGGCATGCCGAGCGTCCAGGGGCTGCTCCAGCATCTGGCGGGGGCTGTGCCGGTTACCCATGGAGCGGTGACCACCACTACACGATCTCGTCTCCAGGGTACGCCACCCCTCCTCACCTGGTTTACACCTCTCATGATGTTGGTGACGCAACGGCCGCCGTGCAGGGCCCGATCCCTGCCGTGCCGAGGAGGGGTGTGCCTCCCCCTCCGGGTTCTTCTTGCTGCCAGCCCCGGTCTTCCATTGCCCGAAGAGCTCGCCCCTGGACCTGCCGCCGGTACCCAGGATGTCGCTGGCTGCTGCCCAGTCTCCTGGAGTACCTGCCCTGTCTGCTGTACCTGCCATACCTGCCGCTGCTGCTGTTCCTGCTGTCCCTGCTGTTCCCACACCTGCCAACGTCGTTCCAGCCAGCGGTGTTGCTGCCCCAGACGCTGGCCCTTCCGGACAGGTGCAGCCGGGTCCTGTTGCTTCGGCAACAGCAGCCCCGGCTCCATCCTGGATGGAGGACTTGACGCCTGTCCTGAGGGAGCTGACGAAGAGAAGAAGAGGAGGAAGGTGTCGTCGTCGTCTGCAGCCGAAGGCTACTTTGGACCCTCACACTATTTGTGTAAGATGTAGGGGAAGGGAATGTTCAGTTGAGAATACGTGTGATGTATGTGAGAATCTAACTGAAATTCAATGGAAGGATTTATCTGCATATGTTAGAAAGTTAGAGAAAGATAGAATAAGGAAAGCCTCGGCTAGAAGTTCTAGTAGATCCTGCTCTGCGGAACAGGATAGTATCTCTAACCCTGTAGTACCTTCGCCATCTTCTTATGTGGTTTCAGCTCCTTCCTCCAGCAGCGAACTCGTAGATGCGTCTTCCGAGAGAGCCGTTGTGGAAGTGTCAATACGCAATTTGCAACAGCATTTGCGTGACTTGGATAAAGGTAAGAGTGAAGTGTGCAGTGACGTGTGCAGTGTCCCCAGTGCAGTGGAGGGGGCGTCTGACCGACTCCGCATCGCTCCTAGGCCTAGACCTCTTTCAGACTCCCATGCCCAAGGGAGGAGGAATGTTGAAAGCCGCAAGGGGGATGTAGAGTATCCCCCATGGTCAGGCGTCCCTTCAGCAGATCCTGTAGACCCGTCCCAGGCTGCTTTGGATAGCTATAGGAAAAGCATCCTTAGGAAGTGCTTTTCCGATTCGGACTCTTCTTCACCTAAGCGTGGATGGAGCTCCACTTCCAGGTCGCGCCCTCTCAAGAGAGCCTGGAAGCCCTCGGAAGGAGGCGCTCTAGACTCCAGCCCGGAGCCTTTTCCGGAGTATTCTCCCGCACCAAAGAGAGCGATGAGGTCGCCGGAGTCTTCACCAGAAGGGATTTGCTTATCTACCAAGAAGTTCTTGTTGGGCCTTCAAGCGAATCTTTCATCCTTGGTTGGCTCTCTTTCGACAAGCAGGTGCAAGGAGCCTTCTCGCAGGAAGGACACCTCCCTTCCAGTAAAGAGCTCTTTTAGGAGGCCATCTCCTAGTAGGAGGTCAGACTCTAGTAGGCGCCTTTCTCCGAGAAGACCCCCTTTTCCTCCCAGAGTTTACGAAGGCGATTCGTGTTATGCTTCTTCTCAACATGGAAGATTATCTTCACCTCCCAGAACCTTTGATTCGAGAAAGAGTCACGACGTTTCTAGACGCCAAAAGACAGGCTCTAGATCCTCTCCTTCTAGAGACGAATGCTCTCCTAGGAGTAGAATCTCCTCGCCAAGCAGGGGAAAGGAGCGAGAACGCTCTTCCCATAGAGAGAGAGGTGAGAAGTCCCCTCCCTCCAGGAGTTATGATGGCTCTCCTAAAAAGCGCCAGCTTACGGTAAGACGCCAGGATGATGGAAGTCCCTTACCTTCTTCAAGACCTGGGGCTCGGGATAGGCTCTCCGCAAGGGAGTCAAGCGCCTCTCCTTACAGGTGCCAAGAACTTAAAAAGAGTTTGTCTAGGGATTCGTGCCCTAAGCCTGGAAGAGGCTCAAGAGTAGGCGCATACTCCTCTCCTACCAGGCGCCAAGAGCCTGAAAGGAGCCTTATCTTGGATTTGCGCCCTGCTCCTGGAAGCCGAGCAAGAGTAGGCGCAAGTGCCTCTCCTTACAGGCAACAAGAGCCTAAGAAGAGCCTGAATATGGATCCACGCTCTACTCCTGGAGGAGGCTCAAGAATAGGCACAAACGCCTCTTCTCGCAGGCGCCAAGAGCCTGAAAGGAACCTAATTTTAGATTCTCGCCCTACTCCTGAGAGAAGCTCAAGAGTAGGCGCAAGCGCCTCTCCTTATACGAGCCAAGATCCTGGGAGGAGCCTAAACCTGGAATCGCGCCCTACTCCTGGTAGACGCTCGAGATTAGGCGCATACACCTCGCCGAGCAGGCGCCAAGAGCCTGGTAAGGTAGGCTCAAGAGCCTCTCCGCTCAGGTATCAAGAACCGGTAGAGCGGCAGGAAGCGAAGGGTTCTTATATCCCGAGGACAGGGAGTAAGCTTATCCCGGATAATGAACCTGCTTCTTCCTCTGGCGTACGCTTGAAGGAAAAGAGTATCGTACCCTCTAGGAGTTCTTCTCCTAAGAAGTCTCCCTCTCCAAATGTAACCTTGGAGGAAGTCTTGGAAGAGGAGGAACCTAAAGAGGTGGGAGTCTCAGATTATAAGAGACTTTCTTCTCTTCTGCTTCAGGAGTTCGGGGACTCTTAGTTCGCTGATCCTCCTTCTCCAGGCTCTCTTCTTTCGAGCACGAGACTGGCGAAGTCCCCCTCTTTTGTTAAGATGAGACCTACGCTCTCAATGAGAAAGGCGATTAAGAGTCTTGAGAACTGGCTCCTGGTTAAGAAGGAGGCAGGTCAGACGGTCTTTATGTGCCTGCCGTCTAGACTGGCAGGGAAGCCGGGTGTCTGGTACGACACTAAAGAGCCGATGGGGTTAGGCCTTCCTTCGTCGGCAGACGCGGATTTCTCGGCTTTAGTGGACTTCTCGAGGAGGTGCTCTTTACTTTCGGCGAAAGCGTTGTGGGAAATGTGCGAGATGGATCATTTGCTCAAGGGTCTGTTTCGCACATTAGAAGTCTTCAACTTTATGGACTGGGCCTTAGGAGCCCTAGCAAAAAGAGCGCAGGATCCGGAGTTCGTAACTATGGAGGTATTGACCAGTGTCCTTTCGTGCCTAGACAAGGCGGTCATGGATGGATCCACGGAAGTGGCCTCTCTATTTGGATCAGGAGTACTCAAGAAAAGGTCCGTCTATAGCTCTTTTCTAGCCAAGTCAGTTTCTCCTTTGCAGAGATCCTCGTTACTATTTTCCCCTCTCTCAGGATACCTGTTTCCACAGGAAACAGTTAGGGATATTTCAAGATCCCTTTCGGAGAAGGCGACGCAAGATCTTCTTGCTCAGTCCGCCAAGAGGCTGAAACCAGCTGTGCCTATGGCTAGAAGAGAGGTGGGGACGCATAAGGCGTCATTCCAACAGCCCTTTCGAGGACGAGCAACCTCTAGACCCACTCTCAAGAGTAGGAGATCGTTCAAGAGAGGACGATCTTCTCGAAGACCTTTTTCGAAACCGCAGTGAGACAGGAGTCCTCCAGACTCCAGTAGGAGCCAGACTCTTGAAGTTTGCAAGAGTCTGGGCTCAGAGAGGGGCGAACAACTGGTCCCTCTCGATCCTCGAGAGAGGATATCTTATCCCCTTCAGGAAAAAACCTCCCTTAACCACGACGCCAAGGGAGTTGGCGGCGAGATACAGGGATCCATTAAAAAACCAAGCCCTCCTGCATTTGGTGCAACAAATGTTCGAAAAGGAGGCAATAGAAAAGGTTCAAGACCTTCAGTCCCCAGGCTTTTACAATCGCCTCTTCCTGGTACCGAAAGCCTCAGGGGAGTGGCAACCAGTGCTGGACGTAAGCGCCCTAAATCACTTTGTGATCAAAACAAAGTTTACAATGGAGACGACTTCATCTGTTCTCGCAGCGCTAAGGCAGGGGGATTGGATGGTGTCCCTGGACCTTCAAGATGCCTACTTTCATGTACCCATTCATCTCTTGTCCAGAAAGTACCTAAGGTTTATGGTACAGGGCCAAGTGTATCAGTTTCGCGCCCTGTGTTTCGGTCTTGCCACAGCTCCCCAAGTTTTCACGGGGCTGATGAAAAATGTAGCTCATTGGCTACATTTGAAAGGAATAAGAATATCTCTGTATCTCGACAATTGGCTGATTCGTTCTCAATCAAGGAATCGATGTCTGGAGGACCTAAAGTCGACTTTGGATCTAGCTCAGTCCTTGGGACTGTTAATAAACCCCGGGAAGTCCCAGATGGATCCCCAGCAAAGCATTGTCTATCTGGGGATTCTGATGGATTCTTGGGGTTTTCAAGTATATCCATCCTTGGAAAGACAGGATCGAGGTATACAGAAAGTGAAGACCTTCCTAGAGAAAGAACGATGTTCCGTGAGGGAATGGATGAGTCTTCTGGGGACCCTTTCCTCGCTGGAACAGTACGTTTCTCTAGGGAGGCTTCACATAAGACTCCTTCAATTCTTCTTGAAGGAGAATTGGGATCAGAGGAATCAGGATCTTTTGGACTCCTTTCCTCTCTCCAGAGCAATAAAGAAAGAGCTCAACTGGTGGTTAAAACCAGGAAGACTCAACGAGGGACTATCACTGCAGTTACCGAACCCCTCCCTAGTGTTGTTTACAGACGCTTCAGAAGTGGGATGGGGGGCGACTCTGGGCTCAAGAGAAGTGTCAGGCACCTGGAGTGGGGAACAGGTGTCCTGGCACATCAACGAGAAAGAGCTAGTGGCAGTGCATCTAGCTCTCATGCAGTTAGAATCCCAAGTCTCAAATTCAGTGTTGCAAGTGAACTCGGACAACACGACAGCTCTAGCCTACATAAGGAAGCAGGGGGGGACTCACTCTCTCTCCCTTTACGAGAAGGCAAAGGAGCTTCTCCTGTGGGCAAAGGAACGGAACATCTCGCTATTAACGAGGTTTATACAAGGGGAAAAGAATGTGAGAGCAGACTTGCTAAGCAGGAGGGATCAATTCATTCCCACAGAGTGGACTCTGCACTCGGAGGTCTGCAACCAACTTTGGAACCTCTGGGGGAGATCCAACATAGACCTCTTTGTAACGCATTGGAATGCGAGGCTGGAGAACTACTGCTCTCCGATTTCGGATTCGAGAGCAGTAGCAATAGACGGTCTCCTTCTAGATTGGAAGGGAATAGACGGTTACGCCTTTCCTCCTTTCAAGATCATAGGAGAAGTCATAAGAAAGTTTGTCTCAGCGGAGGGAGCAAAGCTGACCCTCATCGCCCCATTCTGGCCAGCCCAAGATTGGTTCACAGAGGTACTGGAATGGATGATAGATTTTCCAAGGTCCCTTCCCTTACGGAACAGTACGTTTCTCTAGGGAGGCTTCACATAAGACTCCTTCAATTCTTCTTGAAGGAGAATTGGGATCAGAGGAATCAGGATCTTTTGGACTCCTTTCCTCTCTCCAGAGCAATAAAGAAAGAGCTCAACTGGTGGTTAAAACCAGGAAGACTCAACGAGGGACTATCACTGCAGTTACCGAACCCCTCCCTAGTGTTGTTTACAGACGCTTCAGAAGTGGGATGGGGGGCGACTCTGGGCTCAAGAGAAGTGTCAGGCACCTGGAGTGGGGAACAGGTGTCCTGGCACATCAACGAGAAAGAGCTAGTGGCAGTGCATCTAGCTCTCATGCAGTTAGAATCCCAAGTCTCAAATTCAGTGTTGCAAGTGAACTCGGACAACACGACAGCTCTAGCCTACATAAGGAAGCAGGGGGGGACTCACTCTCTCTCCCTTTACGAGAAGGCAAAGGAGCTTCTCCTGTGGGCAAAGGAACGGAACATCTCGCTATTAACGAGGTTTATACAAGGGGAAAAGAATGTGAGAGCAGACTTGCTAAGCAGGAGGGATCAATTCATTCCCACAGAGTGGACTCTGCACTCGGAGGTCTGCAACCAACTTTGGAACCTCTGGGGGAGATCCAACATAGACCTCTTTGTAACGCATTGGAATGCGAGGCTGGAGAACTACTGCTCTCCGATTTCGGATTCGAGAGCAGTAGCAATAGACGGTCTCCTTCTAGATTGGAAGGGAATAGACGGTTACGCCTTTCCTCCTTTCAAGATCATAGGAGAAGTCATAAGAAAGTTTGTCTCAGCGGAGGGAGCAAAGCTGACCCTCATCGCCCCATTCTGGCCAGCCCAAGATTGGTTCACAGAGGTACTGGAATGGATGATAGATTTTCCAAGGTCCCTTCCCTTACGGAACGATCTTCTCAGACAGCCCCACTTCGACAGATACCACAAAAACCTCCCCGCTCTCAGTCTGACTGCCTTCAGACTGTCGAAGGACTCGTCAGAGCGAGGGGGTTTTCACGCGCAGCTGCAAAGGCAATTGCAAGAGCCAGAAGACCCTCAACTATACGCATGTACCAGTCGAGGTGGGAGGTCTTCCGAAGGTGGGCCAGGAATCAGAATGTATCCTCTTTCAGTACCTCTGTGACGGAGATAGCGGATTTTCTGCTGTATTTGAGGCAGAAATGTAAACTAGCAGTCTTTACCATAAAAGGTTATAAGAGCATGCTTTCATTAGTTTTTAGACATACAGGACTGAACATCACAGACGATAAAGATCGGCATGATTTAATTGGGTCCTTCAAGACTTTGAAGTCCAAAACATCTAAACCACCTAGCTGGAACCTGGATGTGGTATTGAAATTCCTTATGTCAGAGAAGTTTGAACCTCCTAATAATTCTTCTTTTAGAGATCTAACTAGAAAATCTCTCTTCCTGTTTGCATTAGCCTCGGCTAAGAGAATAAGCGAGATTCAGGCTTTAGAGGGCACAGTGGGTTTTAAGAAGGACTCTGCAGTATGCTACTTTAATCCCCTATTTTTAGCCAAAAATGAGAATCCTTCTAAGCCTTGGCCAAGGACTTTTGAAATTAAAGGATTGTCGTCCCTGGTGGGGAGAGAGGTAGAGAGGACCTTATGTCCAGTCAGGATCCTCAAGTTCTATCTAGAAAGGAAGAAGGGAATGGGAGGAAACTCGGAGAGTCTTTGGTGCTCAGTAAGGAATCCGAGTAGGACCATGTCAAAGAATGCCCAAGCCTTCTTTATTAGAGACATTATTAAAGAAGCCCATTCATCATGTGAAGAGGAACATTTCAGACAACTGAGAGTGAAAGCGCATGAGGTCAGAGCTGTGGCTACTTCCTTAGCTTTTCATAAAAATATGTCTTTACAGGCTTTAGTCGAATCCACATACTGGTGATGTAATTGAGTATTTGCATCTAACTATTTGAGAGATGTACATGTCTTTTATGTGCTTCTCTCTCGGACCTTACGTATCTGCGGATTCGGTGCTGGGACAGGGGGCTGAAACCGATCTTAATTAGATTAGATAGATTAGAAAATTTTAATTTTGTGGTGTTGTTTTTATGGGTTTGGTTTGGTCACGGCAGCGACGACTGATTCTCGCGTTAATTTTCATGTCTTGAAAGGAGAAGTCTGTAAGTACATTTGTGGAGAGGATGGTGTCCTAATTGATATTAACTGTATACAAGTTAGTTTCTTTGATCGCAACAGAAAGTTATTGAGAGTTAGTTGTGGTAACGCAGTGAATAAACATCTCTTATTAAAACAGGCCAGACGGCGTAGGCCTGTTGATTTTTATGTAACTGAATATTTAACAAAATCTAACCAGGTAATATTCTATAACTTGAGGCAGTTAAAAAAGCAATTTCCAGCTAAGATAAAATCTGTATTTACTCTGGGATGGCATTACTCATGTCAGGTTCGTTAACAATGACCGGTCCCGCAGGGTCTCAACCCTAACTGAACTGCGAGATATAGACCAACAAGAAATGCCAGTTATGGATGCTGTGGATAATTTGAATGTTAATGCTGAAACACCCGGTGTTGCTGTGTAAGTACTGTATTGTAATCAATGATGACTTCTATTGATTTTTAAAAACGGTGATTACCCTATACTGACGCTAGATCTGGATAATTATTCTCCTCCCTTGTGTAATTATCTTGACTGTGAGTTAATATCTAATATGGTAACTGTTACAGGTTTTAATATATTACTCTTGAACATACGAAGTTGTAAAAAGAATTTTATGCATTTTGTGTCACATTTTGCTAACCTGTTAACCCTGTTTTCATGTGTAATCTTTACTGAAACTTGGTTATCTCCTGATATAGACGTAAATTATGTAATTCCTGGATTTTACTCTCATGATATATATCGAAACCATTATGGTGGAGGAGTGAAGATATTTATAAAATATGGCATACGGGCGAAAATTTTAGAAAATTTCTCGTTTGTTAATGACCTCTTCGAGGTCTTAACAGTTGTACGGAACTTTAACAGTGTTGACGTTGTCTGCTCTGCTCTTCTACCATCCCCCATACTTCCTCCCCTGAGAATAACAATGCGTTTTGTCTCTAATTACTTATCCTTCTTGAGAGATTTACTTGCTAAGTACAAGAAAGTGATAGCATGCGGTGATTATAATATCAATCTGCTTAATATGGGTTTGGTAAATTTGGATATATTGATAATTTTATTAATGGTATGTTTGAAATTGGCTTTACGCCATTGGTTACAATACCCACCAAATAAACATCGAATAGTGTTTTAACAAGGTTCAGCCTATTGGACCATATTTGGATTATTAATATTGATAATGTGAATAACACTTACGTTATCCTTATGATCTACAGACCATTTTATTGTTATGGCTTCATTTAAGCCTTTTGCTAACCAACTTTTTTTTATAGGTAGGGTTTGCTCAGGTGAGGAGATCGTTTAGCAAGAGGAGCTTGACGACTTTTAGGTTTCTTGTGTCTAATTTTAATCCTCGTGAGTTTGTTCGTATGGTAGTTTTGATACTGTATATGAATCTTACTTTGCTGGTGTTTTTGTTTTAAACTTTATGAGAGCTCATTCCCTCTTAAAAAATCCTTACCCAAACTGATCGAGCCAGCTCCATGGATGACACCTATTCTGAAATCTTGTATTGCTAAAAGTCCAGGTTATATAAATGTACTTGAAAGGTAAGATTGAGAAGTTCGGCCTATACTCAATATAGAATATGCTAACAAAAGCAATTAGACTGGCCAAACGAGTATACTATTATAGTAAATTTAAAGATGCTGGAAATGATACTTCGAAACTGTGGTTAATTATTAATAGTCTTATAAAAACTAAAAAAGCTGCCAGCCTGGAATATATCCAGACACTGATGGGATTTTGACTGGTTTGGATTTGGTCAACTATGTCAATAATTTTTTTTATAAATGCTGCTGCCTCCATTGTGGGTTAATTTAGAACCACTGCTTGTAACTACCTACCATACCCCTCCAATAATGACAACGTGTTTTACTTAAGGCCGACTGATCATGTAGAGGTGGCACACGTTATCAGAAGTTTTAAAAAATAAAGGCAATAAAATTTGTGACATAACGCCGTTATATTGAAGGATAGCTGTAATGTATTTGCTTCCCATTATGCAATGCTCTATATGTTCCATTAATGCAGCCTGAATTTCCTAGTCGACATAAGGTTGCAAGAGTTACTCCTGTATATAAGTCTGGATTAGAAAGTATCATTGATAATTATAGGCCCCATATCGGTTGTTTTACCCGTGGCTTCAAAAATCTTTTGAAAGGTTAACTCTAGACAGAATGAACAGCTTCATTGAAAAGTACTCTATTCTTAATAATTCTCAATATGGCTTCCGCAAGAATAGAAGTACTACACAGGCCATTATTAAATTTCTCTCTATTGCAACAAAGGCTTATCAAGAGAAGAGTTTCTGTGTCTGCTTCTTCCTTGACTTGAGAAAGGCATTTGACACTGTGTCTCACAAAATACTTTTGGATAAACTACAGCATTATGGGTTTCGTGGCCAATTTCATCTATACCTAAGATCATACTTTGCTAACAGAAGGCAGTTTGTAAGCGTAAATGGTGTTGATTCTTGATGTTAAAGTGATTACATGTGGTGTCCTCAAGGGTCTATACTTGTCCTCTCTGTTTTAATATATTTATAAATGACCTACCTAATGCAGTGCAGGCCGAAACAATTTTATTTGCGGATGATGCTGCTTTTCTGTTGGTATCCCATTCATTCACCGAGCTTATGAATAAAGTTAGAATTTGTTTAATGAACTTGAGTATACTTAAAGCAAATATGCTAACTCCTAATACTAGTAAGCGTAAAGTTGATGTTTGTCCTGACCAGGTCTCCCCAAGAACTTCCCGCCCTATCTTTCGCTGGTGGCATTATTGAATGGGTAACGGTACTTCAAATTCATACCTAGGCTTGACTATCACTAATACTGACATATACAAACACATTAACAATGTCTCACTTAATGTCAGCCGTATAACTGGAGCAATTAGTTAGTACCTCGTGATTTCGTGCCGACTGACATATTGCTTAAACTATATTATGCTCTAGTGCTCCCCTACTTGAATAACCACCTCTTAATTATGGGCTCGGCACCTGTTACTGTGCTTAAGAGATTGAAGGTACGTGTCAACAACTTGTTAAGAATAATAATTCTGGGAGTCAGATATGAGGATGAAGAACCGGTGATGATCGGGCACATCGGAACTATATCACGTTTTGCAAATACTAAAACATAAGTAGCCTGTATAAACTAAGCTTATTCAAGTTCTTGAGAAAGACTGCTTTATAGGTGAGCTGCCTTACTTTTATGATCTTTTGTTACGCCCACTTGAGTTCCCATGAATATGCTACTAGGGGCCGTGGTTATCCATACACCTATCATACGTACGGAGGTGTTGAAAGGAGATTCTCCACTATCAGCTGATTGGGCTTAACAATGAACTTGACAGAAAGCTTTTAGAAGATTCCTTTTATGTTTCTCTCAGAAATTACAAAAACTGTTACTTGCACAACAGTAGGTATTTTAAGGGGTGTTGAACTGTGCTTTTAAAGACTCCTTTTAGTTACCCAGGTATTTTTTATTCCTTGGAACACAAGCTGGACGTGTGTGTTTATTTTATTGGCATTTGTATGAATGCTTTTTGTGTTGCAAGCTGGACTTGCCTTCTTTTGTATTTTTAATGGCTTTACTTAGTATTATATCTTACTTAGTATTATAACCCTTTGTCAAAATAGGCTCGACCCATGTATTTTTATGTCTCTGTTTAGCTTGTAAGTCTGTATAACTTTTATGAAAAACCAGTAAACTTGCCTTATGTTATCGCCATATAAGCATTAATTGCTTCGGCGAATTTTCTGTTTATACTATGAATTTGTAACAAATAAGGACAAACAAATATACTATACTATACTATACTATACTATGGTTGATTGAAAGTGGTAGTGGAAATGTACCACTTTCAAATCGTAGTTTCTAACAATATTAGTATGGTCAGGTGTTCGAGATTGGTTTTCATGCTCCTTGTAATGGTTTGGACCTAGGCTCTGTCTTGTAAGAGGGTTAGTCCCCGTTGATATGACAAAGGTGAAGGCTCTACCATGTAAGTGGGATAGCCCCATTAGTACGATCTGAGACAAGGCTCTGTCGAGTAAGCGGGCTAGCCCCCATTGATAAGATCCAGAAGAGTTCTCAGTGGCAGGTCTCATCCTCACTGAAACTCTTGAGGCAAGCAGACTCATAGACAGTATTCATGAAGTCTTCTGCCCAATAAGGTAGGAGCCTAGGTTTTAAGAATATTTTATAGTACCTACAACAAGACGTTGTTTCCCTGTTTTTTGAATTGCTATTTATATTGAGTAACTATCTCTTACCCTCCACCAAGGGTGCCAATCAGCTAAGTATATATCTGACGGGTAAGTTGCATGTATAAAAATGAAATTGTTAAGATACAATAAAGTTTTATACATACTTACCTGGCAGATATATACGTTTAATGGCCCACCCAGCCTCCCCTCAGGAGATAGGTGGAAGAGAAAATCTGTCGGAAAACGGGAATGGTTCCTATTGCCGCCACCCAGCGGCGGTAGGGGGTCGATCACCTGACCTACCTGTAGCGTGTGCCGCGAGTTTTGAATTCTGTTGGACGTCAGAGACATTAGCTAAGTATATATCTGCCAGGTAAGTATGTATAAAACTTTATTGTATCCTAACAATTTCATTTTCCCAGACTCTGAGAGGCCATCGCCGCAAGGTGATGGCTGCTCGTACTCGCTTCTCCAACTGCTAGTTCCGCTGGGAAGGCGAGCAAGTATCCAATTCCTCCCCCATTCCCTCTCTCCTTACGGCTACGAGGGAAAGGGGAGGGATCCTGCAGAGTTCTCTGTAGGATTCCACGTTGGGGACTGCGTTCCTGGGGGGGACCTTTGGGTCCTACCGGATGTAAGTCCCCGTCGTTGAGGAAGGATCCTGCCCCATCCTCGATTTCTACGGGAATCAGGAGGACCACCAACCGATGATCGTCTGACAAATTCGGTGGGGGTTTCGCCGATCGCTTAGAATTCTTCGGAATTTCTAGCACTCTCAGAGTGAACGTTCTGGTTTTTTACGATCTGCAACCACTTGGGCGAAACCACGGTCCACAGTGGGCTAGACGAGAATCCCGGATAATTGTTACTACGATTATCGGGAATCTCGCCGAATGCTTGAATTCCTGGAATTTCTAACGCTCGGAAGAAGCACTGCTGGTGAAGGAAGAATATCTCACAGTAGGTGGCCAACCCTGGTATAGAGAAGAACGGACGGGGACATCCAGTTTGGCTTGAACTATTTTACGTATTTAGCGGGCCTTGAGAGAGGCTAGATACGTAAACGGAAATAATTGAAGGAAGACGAGTTGAAATTAATTGAACTTACCGTAAAACTGATTATTAATGAATATTTCTTTAGAGGAAAAGGTCACCAGAAAACTCAGCTCGTTACTTTACAGCTATTTATTTACAAAAAGGCCCGTGCTGGCCTGGAGAAAAGGTAAAAGATGGCCCCAACCGGAGTCATTCAAGCTGATTTTCATTCACTTGGGCAATGCACACTTGCGGGCAGAGAGAAGGCACGTGACTCATGGAATCTGGAAAAGAATCCCAGATTAAACGAGATAAAAGAAAAAATGACTTCTTGCTTTGATTAAGGCTGATTAATTCTCTAACATTGGGGAAAGTAATCTCGAATGTTTCACTGAGGTATGCACGAAAGCTTGGTCTTTAACAAGTCACAAAGGGAAGCACGTGGCCCGATGAGGACAAAGGGCTTTTGATGTAGAAGGGGTAAAAATGAGAATTGAAAATGAATTTAGCAAGAGTCGTATGGTAGTAAAAGGTGCTGGGTTGAAGTTTAATCTCTTAGACGTACCTGGATGCAATATTCAGTGTATTGTTGTGGGAAAACGTGGCGCCCGGCTGTGTCTTGGGCCTGGGTATCTTGGCGCACCACTCACGCCCTAGATAGGCCTAACAGGAAGGCAGGTAGTTGGACATCCGTCCGAGATCACAGACTGCAGTTGACTGAGAGCGATACTGGTTGTTTCTGAATCACGGGGCTTCCAAAGACCGCCTCGAGCATCGCCTGAAAAGTGGTAAACACAACGCCAGCAAATTGGGAAGGAAAATAGGTCTTATTGTAGAAGTCCCTAAAATCCATCTCGAAGCCTAGCTACTCTTGTGACTTGCCTCTCTTACCCTAAGCTTCCGTCAGACCGGAAATATCTCCCTACGACATGCCCACTCTCCCAACAACAGTCGCTTTAGGAGAAGGCATGGCTGCTTCTTTTATAATTAATATCACTAAAACTCTGCTGGGAAGGCGAGGCGTTCTATAGACGTAGCAGCTCCCCCTGTTAAGAAGGCATTCACTCCCTTTCGGGCGTGAAGGTCTTGGCTTAAATAAGTTGATCGCCTCGACTACCCAGTTCTCCTACTCTAACTTGAAGTTTTTTGAGCAGCGATACGGCTGACTACAATGGCCTACCTAACTTATAGGCAAAGATGCTAAGTGTACTAACTTAATGGAGTAATGTAGTCTAGCCTAAGTAATAACTACGGGTTGTCTTGTGACGACAGTCTACTCTACCCCTAGATAAGGTTACTTGAAAATTCTACTTGCTACTAACCTAATGCCCTGGTACTAAATCATTAGCCTAACCTACTCAATACAGTTAAATGAAGACGCAATCATTCCAGAGTGTGGTACGCACAACTACAGTTCAGCGACGGAATTGTTAAAATACATGAGAGTAATGGTGCGTGAGGATGATGAGTGGTTAGTGCATTACCAGGATGGAAATGTAATGAGGTAATTATATTTAAGTGAGGGTTAGTATCACAATGGCTAGGGGTTAGAGGGTTAGTTCTACTGGCAGAGATCAGGCTGGCTACCTTCTCTGGGTAGGTGCCAGGATCATTCTGCAAATGAATGTGACACTGTACCTCGGGCACAGGTGTCAAGGAGAGCATGTGGCTCTTTGGTTAGTGTGTTAATGACGTCCCTTCTTCTTCTTCTTCTTATTCCTCCAGGACCTGGCTATACCAGTCCTAGGAGTAGACGGAGGCCCTGACTCTGGGGAAAGGCCAGAAACGCCGGCAGGAGCAGAGGCAGTGGTAGCCTGAGGGATTTCAGGTGAACACCCTACTTCGGTATCTGCAGCAACCGTCGTAGAGGTGGAAACTACTGCAGGGGAGGCCCTCACTTCAGCTGCTGCGACAGCCGTAGTAAGGGGAAAACTCCAGGCTGACTCCTGGTCGGGCAGTTCCTGGTTTTCCAGGTGAGGTGAGAAGGTTAGGTCTGCCGGAGGTTCATCCTCGGGCGACAGTGGAGGGGTGAAGAAGATCAGGACCTTGGATTGGCCATGGGCTGCGGTAAGCTCCATGCCTGTTGGAGGATCTCCTGTAGGAGGATCCTTGGTTAGGTTAGGCGCCGGCGCTAGCTCGGGGCCAGGCGCAGAAGTCAAGTTCTGTGGTGGCTCTACGTCCAGGCTGGGCGGAGCTTGGCACTGCTCAGTGCTGCCAAGTGGTACTGGCAGAGTGTTGAGGTCGACTAGACCTGTGGCGGGTACCGGAGGTGCAATACCTCTCAGCGTGCCCTTGGAAATGGGAGACAGAGGCTCCTGTCTCTTTTGGAAGGCTAAGCCTTGTGGAAAATAGACATTGTCCACTGCTGGTAGTCGGCTAGGGCACCTAGGCCAATTAGTAGAGTGCCCTATTACGTTGCAGGTTTTGCAACGGAACTGTGAATGGTCAATCTCCCTCCTTGGTAACGGGGGAGACTGTTGGTGGACGTACTTCCTGGAGGAAGTAGAATTTCGATGACTCCTTGCCTTGGAGTGATTTGTTGTGGAGTTAGGACCCCTAGGCTTCTTGAACGGTGAGGGAGACTTCATGTCTTGCCCTAGGAGGAGGTCGTAACCTCCTGGAATGTAGCTTGCAACTGCAAGGGTACAAACTCTGGAGAAGTGAGGTCTGGTGACCCTCAGTTGGACGGTCGGAAGGATCAGTTTAATATGGTTGATACCTTCAATGGTGATTAAGTGACGTCTATCGACGTTTGCCCCTCGGGGGATTCGATTCTTCCTGTATTAGGAGATTTGTGTGCGCCAGAGTAGTCGTAGGCCTCTGACGTGGCTTGGCGGATAATGGCTTTGGAGGGGTGCGACTGTTATAGGGCCCTTAGCTGGGGGTCCTAGTGAAGAAGGATTGGTGACGGCCATTGCGATGGCAGGAATATTGTGGTTCGCGCACCCTCTGTAGTTGGCAGACATGGGACCCTTGCGGCCACAGTCTCGGCAGAACTTGTTCCAGAACCTCTTCCGTGGCACTGGACGGTAAGGCCGAGATGGCCCCACAGGTTGCGAATCTGTGGAGTCACCAAGGCTGGCAGTGTGCTCTGGCACAGGTGAAGAGTCCTCTCTGGCAGTGATTTGACGTGGGGAGGTTAAGGAAACCTCTGTTGAATCACCCTTGGAAACAAGTCCGGGGTTAACTGGTGGGCTTACCTCTTCCAAAGTGGAGGAGGTAGGCGGTAAAATGGTAAGAGGCTGAGATGATGCGGAAGAAACATCTGGCTCTGACACTGGGTCAGGGCCAGGTTCACAAATAAAAGGGATGTCTGGGACATCGGAGGCACTAGCCTCTGAATCTAAAACTGATGATTGATTATGAGGCATGCTGCAGGGATCCGGTGCATCTGGTAGTGGGAGTGGCGTCCAGGGGAGATGCGGCTTAAGTAAATCTCGGCCCAATATCACCTGATAAACATCATGAAATTGGTCAACTACGCCCAGGCGGCACAATGTGGTTTCCTTGGTCACCTGGTCCAGAAAGGGCATTTTTACATTCAGAAGGACCGAAGGAACAGAATAGAGGTTACCGTCAATCCATTCAAACTGAATTTCTTCGTTCGTCTGGATTTTGGCACCCCTAGCCAATGCCTTTCTGGAGATAAGGGAGACCTGGGCTTCGGTGTCGGCCATGACTTGTACCCACTGATAGGCTGTAGGAGACTGTTCATCAGGCAGGGCTACATGGTAGCCTTGGAGAAGTTCACCCTGGAAGCTCTCCTCCCAAGGTAGAGACTGACTTGGACACTGGTCGGAATCCACAGCATGCCCACGCACACAACAAGTGGTGCAGAACCTCCGCAACCACCTCTTACCGGGAGTCCAGCTCATGGTCTGGGGCTTAGAAACTAGCAGAGAGATTGCGTCATCTATGAGAGCTAGCTCATGCTTTCTCTCTTCTTCTCTTTCCTTTCTCTCTGCTTCTCTGGCTTTCTCCTCTGTTTCTCTTTCTTCCTTTTCTTGCAGGCGCGCAGCAGCCTGCTGCGCCTTTATCCACTGGTCAAGTGCTGGTCCAGTGTAACCGGCCTCCTTGCCCAGAGTTATGAGGGCTCCGAGCTTCTCTAGCTCTCTGGCAAAGAAGTCGCGGGGGGAATCAGGGGGGAAGACCGTTTCCCTTAGGCTGCAGTTAGAGGCTCTGATGAAAATGAAAATAATGGCCAGGAAAGGGTACTGAATGGAATGGGAGTGCCTACTGTGGGAAGTGGCACTCACTTGGAAATGTGTTCTGCGACGTGGTAATGAAAAGTCTGAAACGACTGGGTGCTCGGTGGCACTTTGTGAATGGCCACCTTTTGATGCTTGAGGGTGAAAAAATCACATGGAGTGTGCGGCGTACGTCACACTTACGGGCGTTCCCTACTTGGGAGACGTTGGAATGGGCTACCTGTAGGTCCAATACAGGTGCACGGCGCCTATGAGGAGGCGTTCCTTGGGCAGCACTAGTAGTGCTGGTATTGCGGCACTTCGGGAGGCGTTCCCTTGATTGGTCCGAAGGATCACTGACCCTTGTACATGGACACACTAAAGAATAGGGCGTTCCGTAAGGACGGACACGCAGGTTTACTTGGGGCACTGGTATCGTGCTGGTGTGTCCCGGACACTACATGCAGTATACTTAAATATACTGAAGTGAAATGGCACTGCTCATGGCAGAGTGTAATGGTGGAGGAGAGAAGGTAAAAGGTGGGAGTACTTCAGCAGCCAGTCGATGGACAGTGTCAAGAATTAGTGGCACTGTAAAATGGTAAGACCTGACGTGCACTGGTGGTGGCCAGTCCTAACTGGTGAAGACTTCTCTGTCTGGAAGTAATGAATTTGCGTGGCACACTGTGCGGGTTGTGCTTGGGGTATACGCAAGTCTTTTGTGATAAAAGAAAATGAAAAGACCACTCGGGCAGCGACAGGTAATGATAATTTTAGAAATGCTCAGTCCCTCGCTGAAGTACTCGATAAATGAAATATATAAATGCTTGCAAACTGCAATGGACACATGCGCGTACGTATCACGCTGTGTAAATGAAAGACACAAGAGACTAAAATAATGTTAATTCTGCATGCTATAATTAATGGTAAGATGTAGTACTCTTGGCTTCGGGAATAATGGGTTCTCTCTCTCTCTCTCTCTCTCTCTCTCTCTCTCTCTCTCTCTCTCTCTCTCTCTCTCTCTCTCTCTCTCTCGGAGAGGGTGAAAAATGATATATGAATGAACTCCCTTATAATTGAATTGAACTACTAATGTTAGTTTAATATGACGCAACTTGCGTTAAATGATTTACTTTCGTTAACGTGAAATGAAAGAATTGCTTTGGATAACGTTTTATGAAAATGATAACGCGCTCGCGTTGAACGATTTTTACGCTAATAGTAGCGGCTTGCGCTTATGAAATGATTTGCGTTTCAATATGAATTTTACAAAGACGCGTTTTACGTTAACAATTCTTGTGATTTACTCTACTTGAAGATTTACGTTAACTTTACGTAAGTATACTAGGTCCCTGTGAACAGTGAAATGACGGTAAGGATTTTAAAACAATGTTAGCAAACATTTGTAAAAGAGGTTACGTTAAGTACGAAAGGAAATGAGACTTTCGCTCAGCGCGCGAGTGAGCGATGCGAGGTGAAACACGTGAGGCGAGTTGGGTAGTGCGGATAGCGCACAGCGTGTCGTTCAAAACAGCTGATTCTCTGTAAATGCGAAGGCAATTTACAACAACAAATTCTACTTTCTTATTCAAGGCGAATTACGTTAATTTCTCTGGCAGAACAATAGATACTAGTACCGAGATTGATATTATTTACGTTAAAACTTTGAGACTTACGTTACTTTGCTTAAATGGTTTAGGTAATGCTGAAAGAGATAACAAACATGGCTGCCGCTGTGAGCGAAAACGAAGGCTGGTTGAGACCGCGCAGGCGCGAGAGTGCGTGAGGCTGAATTAAGCTGAGAGGTAAGCGGTTACCAACACTTGGAATGAAAACTAAGTTAAAATGGATTACCTAACATATCACAGACAAAAGAATTGTACACTTCTTTTGCCGTAACTATTAGTAAAACACTCCTAACTAGCTAGGCTTTCTAATACAGCAATAAACCCTGGCAAAGCACTTCCTAGTTTGATCTGGTCCTTTCTGGCATCTATCTGCACACGTGTTCGTGTGAGCTCCTACAACAATGCGATTTACAAAATAACAGAACTCGCTCGGCGCTCTGGCCGTTACAATAATAAGATTTCTACCTTCACATTTGTTTAAACACTTCTACAATAAAAATACTTAGACGTACCTTAAGCTAACATTGGTTATAGAATAATCATATTAATGAATGGAATACCTTACCGTGAGTCAGTGTGTCTTCTTTCCCTGCAAGTGTGCTTGATTTGCTTTTTGTAAAATAATTTACAGTTTACGTTTTACAACGGATAATGCGATTTACAAGCTTTTTTAAGCAAGCCCAGATTCGATCCTCGGCGAGGTCGACAATTTTACGTATTTAGCGGGCCTTGAGAGAGGCTAGATACGTAAACGGAAATAATTGAAGGAAGACGAGTTGAAATTAATTGAACTTACCGTAAAACTGATTATTAATGAATATTTCTTTAGAGGAAAAGGTCGCCAGAAAACTCAGCTCGTTACTTTACAGCTATTTATTTACAAAAAGGCCCGTGCTGGCCTGGAGAAAAGGTAAATGACGGCCCCAACTGGAGTCATTCAAGCTGATTTTCATTCACTTGGGCAATGCACACGTGCGGGCAGAGAGACGGCACGTGACTCATGGAATCTGGAAAAGAATCCCAGATTAAACGAGATAAAAGAAAAAATGACTTCTTGCTTTGATTAAGGCTGATTAATTCTCTAACATTGGGGAAAGTAAACTCGAATGTTTCACTGAGGTATGCACGAAAGCTTGGTCTTTAACAAGTCACAAAGGGAAGCACGTGGCCCGATGAGGACAAAGGGCTTTTGATGTAGAAGGGGTAAAAATGAGAATTGAAAATGAATTTAGCAAGAGTCGTATGGTAGTAAAAGGTGCTGGGTTGAAGTTTACACTCTTAGACGTACCTGGATGCAATATTCAGTGTATCGTTGTGGGAAAACGTGGCGCCTGGCTGTTTCTTGGGCCTGGGTATCTTGGCGCACCACTCACGCCCTAGATAGGCCTAACAGGAAGGCAGGTAGTTGGACATCCGTCCGAGATCACAGACTGCAGTTGTTTCTGAATCACGGGGCTTCCAAAGACCGCCTCGAGCATCGCCTGAAAAGTGGTAAACACAACGCCAGCAAATTGGGAAGGAAAATAGGTCTTATTGTAGAAGTCCCTAAAATCCATCTCGAAGCCTAGCTACTCTTGTGACTTGTCTCTCTTACCCTAAGCTTCCGTCAGACCGGAAATATCTCCTACGACATGCCCACTCTCCCAACAACAGTCGCTTTAGGAGAAGGCATGGCTGCTGCTTTTATAATTAATATCACTAAAACTCTGCTGGGAAGGCGAGGCGTTCTATAGACGTAGCAACTATCGTCTTCGGTATTCTGTTATCACCATTGAAGCTTTCCTTCGGGGAAGATTTCTCCTTCACTCTCTTGATTAGAGAATGAAGGGTGTCGGCTTCCAATCCTTATTCTCATTCCTCGAATGGGAAAGAATTTAGGATGGAGGTCTTTGTACAGGAACCTACAAATATACTACATATGTTACCCTCGCGACATGATTCTGTTAATCAGTTGAATTGTCCGGAGTGTAGACACATACCGTAGTTAACTCTACGGATTGTGACCGAGACTAATAGTATCTTAATTGAACTGCAACTCGGGACTGCCTGCAACCTCCCAGTAGTTACCAGTTTCGATTTTGAGATACTTATGGTATTGTTACGATACACCACCTCAGCTTTTGTGTTTACCGAAATCCGTTTCGTTTAAATACAATTGCTCAAGCGTATTTTTTTACGCTTGATGGTTCTAGCCGAACGCATTCCTTCTTGGAATGGATTACCTGGCAACTCGGGATGACGAGTGAGCAAGAGCTAACTGTGTATTGGACTGCCGACCAAGCCCAGTACCAGCTGGCCCTCCGAGATGCACGGTCGGTTTATGTCTCTCTCCCCTACAATGATTGACTACCGAATCGTATCTCTGCCCGACAATCACAGACTTAGGTCTCTGATGGGGATTCTCGCATACATGAATGACCATCTCTACTGCATCGCCTTGGACATTGCGAGAATTTTCAAACAGAGATATCTCAAAGGACTCTATCATCTTTCTGTTTACCGCACGGTAACAGAAGTCTGTAGCCTAGTCTCCCGCTGCATTGCACCCCTGCGATACTGCGGAATGATTTCTTCAGACATCTGAGTTTGTCTTCTAAATATCTCGTATTCGTAGGTGTGCAATTGTTCATTGTTCACCCCAAATTACAGATGTAACGGAAGACATCGCCTGTTCCCCGCCCTGCCAGCTCTACTTCCAAGTATTTTGTCTGAAAGAAGAAGATGATCAGCCCATGAGAAGCAGTTCTTCAGGCAGTACATCCCTGTGTTTTCATTACTGAAAGCGCCCCGCTTTCATTGCAACTACGACTTCTCTCCGAACAGCAATGAAATAGCGATTTAGCGTTTTCAGTCCTTTGTAAGCACAAATTCAGAATCTTGAGAATTACTTCTCTCGATTCGGCTGTGAAGACGTAGGTGGCATTCACCTTCCATCTTCATCTTCAACGGCACATAGTGTTGTTTCTCCTTAGCTGAGATTCAACTACTATGAGAATTCTGTATTGCCATCAGAGACCTCGGTCTCTAGAAGGCAATGGACTTACGCCTGTTGGGTACATGCCTTGAGAGAATCATCACCTCGCTGTCCGGCATCGGTGGCAAACAAATAGACGATTTGTATGGTCTCTCGGCATACCCCTTTAAAGGCGAAGGTCACGTGACTTGCTTGGATGCTTGGACAACTTGCCTCACACTACCGAACGCAGTCAATTGGCAGCTGTCAAAGCCCCCGAGTCAGTTACGAACTATGCTGTGGACTTAGTTCGGTTGTTCCAGATCAATCATTACTTCGCCCTACTAGCTTGTCCCAGTACCCATACCATCGATACCCACCATTGGGTGTTGGTGTCCTATCCACTATGAAGACGGAGAGACTTTGCCGCAGGGGGATACGAGACCGCGAGAGACTTCGCTGCAATGGGATACGAGATGCGAGACACTTCGCTGCAGACGGATAGACCAGTATGGGTACTGGACATCACCGAAGATTATGTCGAGAAGAGGGATAGGTCATAGCGACTATTCCCTTCGTTTCCTCTGAGGTAACTGCATGACTTTTCCTGCGAAGTCAAGCATCCAGGGGATGGGGATCTGTGACGCTCGATTTCGTACTGAACTTCATAGCGAAGACTCAGAATCCTTCGGTCCCTATCGATCGGTTCGAGTCTTTCACAATCCCCTCCCTAATGGACTTCACCGCCTTCAATGAGAAGGAGATGCTGCTTTGTCCTGTGAGAGTGCGATGGTGCTATCTGAAGAGACTTGACACCTCAGGTCTGAGTGTTGACGCCTCTTCGTTAGTACCGGGATAACCAAGAAGAAGTTACAGGAACACTTTCTTGCTGGCTGCGTGAGGTGATCAGGAGGGCATACGAAGCTGATGGTAGCGACAACATCCGTACCCTTCGTCCGTGGCGTAGGTACTGAAGGCAGGGGTCTGGGCCAACCAGACCACCTTAACCTCCTTCTACCTTCGGGATATTGCCCACAGGTCCTTGGATACTTTTTCCTTGGGACCCGTGGTGGCTGCTCACCACGTTGTGTAGCTAACCCAGCCCCTAGCAGGCAGAACAGCATTGATTCCTGGTGTGACTGTAGAATGGATGAGTGAAGAGAGTGTGACTGGCTCCTCTTCCCCATCTTTTTCTCCCCTCTACCTGTGGGCAGAGGGATACGGTCGTCACCCTGCTGGAAGGATGAGATGCAGGTAAGCTACTTGACCTAGCCCCATCCTATCCCTTTCATTAGGGATAGGAGCGAATATCCACCACTTCCCCCAACAAGGGGGGGGAAGTGGAAGCCAACAAGAGATAAACCCATAACTATATGTTGCCTCTTGCAACAGGAACAAGTTCTTGCTTGCTAGTTTTAAGAGATACGCTTGCCTATCTCTTACTACTTGGGTCCAGAGGTCTGACCATTGATCCTACGGTACATACCCCTATCAATTGGGCAGAGGCTTGGATACCTCCCTCGCTCTTACGACCAGGGAGGCAATCCAAGGTTGGGCGAACACCAGTCTGTTCTCAAAAGACTCAGATTCCTCCCACCAAGAAGTGAGTCTTCCTATTGTAAAAGGACCGAAAGGTTTGTATATCGTACCGGAACAAATGACAATTTGTCCAAAATTGCATTTTTCCTAACTATACAAACCTGAGGTCCTTTTACATATAGTCCCACCTCATGCCACCCCTCACTCTGCATTTTTTGCCTGGGCCTAAAGCAAAAATGATTCTTCACCTCCCAGTGGCGCGGTGTGCGCACTGTCGGACAAGCAGTTAACTACCGAACTCCCTTGTTCGAAGCTTACGACCATCCAGCTGCCGCTAGTAACCTTCCTATTGTAAAAGGACCTCAGGTTTGTATAGTTAGGAAAAATGCAATTTTGGACAAATTGTCATTTTGAAATGATTTTATGTTTGTGTGAGTAACATTTCAAAGCTAAGTTACAGAGTGATTGGTTTGGACTTATGAGTGATATACTATGTATTTTTCATTTTACTTACAGCATTGCAGGAGCGCCTGAATGAGGAAAAACAAAAGCGTCAACAAGCAGAAGCATCTAGTCAAGAGAGAGAACGTCAGAATTCTATGTTGAGCGTTGATTACAGGCAGTTGCAACAGCAGCTCAACAAGTTAGAAGGGGAGCACAGACAGGAGTGTGAAAAGGTTGGCTTGCTTTATTTTAATGAGTTGGCCCAATTTCATATTTAGGTATACTATTTTATCATAAATTCTCAAAGAACTTTGAGAGGATTTTGTAGTTAATTCTCTCCCTTCCTAACTATTTTGTCATAAAACATTTGATTTATATTCGCCTGAAATTGCTTATAACTGTTATCCATATTGCAGGTGAAAACACTTCAGAAACAAATTGAAACTGAAAGTGAAAAAAGAGCAACAATTGCAAGTGATCTTCAGACCCAGAATTCAGAATTGTCTCTCCTGCGCACAAGGGAGAAACAGTTGATTCGGGACCTTGAAGAATTGAAGGAGATGCGATCCAATCTGGAGGAAGAGCTGCACAAACTCAAAACTCAGAAGTCTGTTGATGATGTGCAAATGAGGGAGCTTCAGGACACTCTAGAAGCTGAACAGTATTTTTCAGTGAGTATTTCAAGTGCCTCATTTTTATTGTTATATGTAAAGTACTTGCATTCCTTTTCATGGGCACAGCTGCAGGTTTCTTGGAGAAATTTCCTTTTTTAAAATGAAGTATGTACTTAGTTGTCTTGAGTAATTCTCTTTGTCAAAATCTTTGATTGTGTTGATTCTTGAGCCAGAAACCTGTCATAAAAAGAGGATTTTTATGAAAAAATTTCATATGTTTTTAGAATGAATTCATTGAAAGCCTTAAGTGGTAACAGCAACCAGTCCTAAAAAAAAATTACGAATTTACAGACACTCTACAAGACTCAAGTTCGCGAACTCCGTGAAGAAGTGGATGAAAAGACACGGCAAGTGATGGAACTTGAAGAAGAGCGAACTAGTTTAACACACCAGTTGCAGTTGGCAGTAGCTAGAGCAGACTCTGAAACATTGGCACGTTCAATTGCGGAAGAGACGGTAGCAGAACTGGAGAAAGAAAAAACTGTGAAGGAATTAGAGATCCGTGATTTGTTATCAAAACATGAATCAGATATGTCAGAGAAAGAAACTGCATATAATGAGGTAAATATTTGTTTTCTTTGATAACATGGTTTCCAGTCTTCACCAGCTGGTTTTGCAATTTCACAAATGGTTTATTTACCTTGTGGGTTCTTAACCTGACATAATTTTTTTCTCAATTTCAGGTTAAAGCGAGAGAAGAGGAGTTGAGTAAGACATTTGAAAATATAAAACAAGAAAAGGAGGCATTAAATGCGCAAGTTCAAAGCCTTGAAGAAGGTGAGATAGTTTTTTGCTTAGTAGTGTAGTGTAGTAAAGCTCTTCCACAGACTACAGATATATAGAAGTTGTAAAACTATCCAAAGCACTCACATATGTTAGACTTATTTTTTTAAGTGGTTGTTTGTGGCCTCTGCCAAATGTCATTTATATCCATCCTTGGGTTTGATCATCATAGTATTTAGATAATTAGAAAGGTAGGGATTGTCTCTTATATGATAAGTGTTTTATATTGCTTCATGATGAGAAGTGTTTTATAGTGCCTTGTGACCGCATATCCAAACCATATATTTGCTTTACCACTTTTCTAATTTATTGCACCAACTGTCACATTGTTATGTGTGCAAACCATTTTAATTATGGGATAAACAACTTTTCTCCAACTTTTTAAGAATTAACTTTAATTTAGTTACTTAGTTTTGGTGTATATAGTTTTCTAATAACACTGTAAATTTTGATATTTTGTAGTTAGGCATCTCCAGAATGATTATAAATTTTGTTTATTAATGGAATATAACTCTGACTCTATCTGCGGTTAATCTATCTTGTCCAGTGTATCCACGATTTGGTTAATTCTTTTTTCCCTTTTTCATCTTGAATTCCAACTTCTGTCTCCACCCTTTAGATGGCACAGACATTCAAAGACTTAATTTGTTGAGAATATTAATTCAGTGGTATGGTTCAAGTACTGTCTTAACAAATGAATGTGATATTGGAAAGTACAGAAACATATAGTAAAGAGATTCATATATTGAAGAATAAATAACATGAGTGTTTGAAAAGCTTTTGCAGGTGCTTAAAATTAGACAGTATTTTGTAGATGAATAGTCAGAAATATAACAAAGTTTATTAGATAAATAGACAGAAATACTTTGTTACCTGTATAATTTAGTTGCCCATGTTCTTGTTAAATTACTCAGAACAGCAGTGCCAGTCTGCCATTATTAATAAACACTTTATTCGGGTAAATGATAACTATTAAAGAAAATTGGGTAAGACTTACGTGTTTTGAGTCATTGTTTGTTTGCTCCAGAAAACAAGAAAGTCATAGCAGAACATAAAGATGGCATAGACAAGATCAGTAAACAACTCAAGCAGGAGCAACTCTTGAAAATGCAGGCTGTCAACAAGTTAGCAGAGATCATGGCACGCAAGGAGAACCTGCCTGCCAACCGCAAGCCCAAAGCATCGGCAAGTGACTTAAGAAGGAAAGAAAAGGAATGCAGAAAGTTGCAACAAGAATTAACTATGGTGAGATGTTCTTTATAGTTCAGTTTTGTGTGGGAATATGTGTTTGTTTAATGTTAGTTAAGCTTGGTCCTTTCTCATAGCTCATTTTGAATTATAATTGTAATACATTATAATAAATGGGTTCTTTGTGTTGTATGATGGTTGTGCATTGTGTATGAAAAAAAGAGGTTGTACTTATTGCACAGCTATGGGTGGCACATGAGAAAAGTACATTATTTACACACACAAACACACACTCATTCGCCCAAATATTATCTACAGACAAACTTGTTTGTGAGTTCTGCTAAATTGGTTGGTCAAGTTTTTCCTGTGGTTCTGATATGTAAAGGCCTACTATTATGAAGTGTGGGAGTGTTGGGTTATCAGACTACACTGCGCACTTTGAATAATAAATTTGTTCATACACGAAACAAACCTTCGGTCTTAACATTAGGATTTACTAGCGCCAAGCTGGAAACCGGTAGAATTAAAATTACACTTGTGAGATCCAGGGACTAATGGCATCTATACCAGGTCACGGGGCATGTATACCCAGAATGCCCACGGCTACCTGTGACCCATCAGTTATTTTCCTACCGCCTTTAAGATAAGACGTGTTACTGTCTATCTCATTTAAAGCCGGTTTTTCAGTTTGCCCGTTCTTTATCCATTTCATTTTTTATTTTTCATTCCTTTTCTTTCTCCAAGTGTGATCAGTGGGTGGTAAGAGTGTATACGTGGTATGATGGAGAATTTTGCCTCAACATCGGGATCGTCTACCGCTTCGAAGAGGAGACAAAGGAAATGCCCAGGAGTCAGTGGCTTCCCTTGTTCTAGGTTCCTAACTTCGGTGTCGACGGATCCTCATCCAACATGTAGTAGGTGCAGGGAAAACGTATGTACGGTTACTAATCCGTGTTCTGTTTGTCGCGGTTGGTCGGTGGAACAGTGGAAGAAGTTCTATGGGAAAAGCCAATACAAAAGAAAGGGGGTGACGCCATCTTTGGATGACCAAACCTTACCGGCTTCTTTTGTATCGGTAATAAACCAGGCTGCTCCATATGTTTCTCCACCTGCTTTTGAATTGTCTCATACCCCTTCGGTTTCTCCTAGCGGTTCTGTATCGGAAACGTCAGGAGGGGCCGTGGGTAATTTTATGAATAATTTGCACTCTCCTTTGTTCCCAGCAAGTAGAGGGGGAGATCCGCCATCTTTGTTCCAGGCTCCTGCTACTCAAGCGCATAGGTTAGATGGTACGTGGTCAGCGCTAGGCCTACCAGGCGTACCAACCTTGGATGGTCTGCTTGCGCATTATATGACGTCACGGTTCCAGCAGGGTCCGGCAGCGCTGAATGTTCCCTCATCCCCCGGGCTTGCAATTTATGGGAATTAATGCCGCTGCTTCACCATCCCACTCAGTATTTACAGCGATGCAGAACGTGGGAGGTAGTTTGGCAGCAAACGTGCGGTTGCCAGCAGAAACCTCTCAGTCTCTCCTACGAGAGGGATGACGTCACAACATACGTCACACTCTGAGATGGCAGGCGTGATGACGTCACAGACCGATTCTCGGCCTTTTTCGCTGCACCCAGACGCTAATACGCTTCTGACCCGTCAATGCAAACTGTAATGCAGAAATTACAGGATATAGAGGAGAGAATGAATAAGAGAGACAAAAAGAAAAAGTGTGATTCGCCTTCTTCGTCTTCTTCCTCTAGTTCGGCGTCATCGCTAAGTCCGATAACGTCACGGCGAGCGCCAGTCAAGCGTTGGAGGAGGATTCGGGAGTTCCTAGCGGATCCTCGGGCCAAGAGGAGAAGAATCAATTCTTCCTCTTCTTCGGACCAAGACTGTCATTTCCAAGTCAGCAAGAAGGTCGGAAAATCAGTGGCTATTAAGCACAAGGTTGGCAGACGAAGCCGTTCGCAAGAGTTTGAACAAGCGAGAGAGGTGACGGCGGCGAGCTAGCGGCCGAGGCGGAGTTGCCAGTTCGGATCGCAAAAACTGCAATACCTCTGGTAAAATCGACGTTGGCGGCGAAAGGTGCAGCAGAGGATGGAATGCAGGTCCCAGTTTCGCCCGTAAGGCCGTTCAAAATACGTACGAAGGACGATAAGGCTCCTATTAAAAGTACGAAAAATAGAGAGTTGGCAACCTCGGCGGATACGTTTCGTGGAAGGCAGTGTCCGTCTGGATAGAAGGCCGAGGCCGGGCTCGCCGACGCTCGAAAACTATGCCAATGCTAATAGAGACGAACTTACCTCTGTCTTAAGGGAGCCTTCATCTTGGAGATCTAGACGAGATTCTCGCTCTAGATCCGTGAGCAGAGAAAGAGTGAGACGTTCTCGTTCCCCTGCTGACTATCTGGGATCGAGCCAACAGCGGCCAGCAAAGATCAAAGAGACCGCGGCCGTAGGGGCAGGCGGCCGTGGAATTCCGGGCCGTCTGTCAGAAGATAGAGGCGAGACAACATCTCTCGTGACGGAGAGTGGTACACTAGAGCCGGAGGAAGGAGAAAACCAAGAGTTTCTGGCCTCGTATGCAGAGGTTATTGATTTGATTCGTCAATTCAATAGCCTTTCGGAGAAGACAGAAACACCGGCCAGTATGCTTCCTCCTGGAATTGACATGGCGTTTTGGACTAAAGAGGGATACCAAGGTGTCGTATGAATTGCCTTGTTTGAGTCATGCGGAATCGGTCTTGCAACACGTAAACGCAAAGATTGCAGGGAGGGATAATTCCTTAAGATCTAATAGATCATTTAAATTTATTCCCCCTCCAATGATAAAGCAAAGGAAATATTATACGACACCGAAGGTCCCTTTGCTGTCTAGACAATGAAACCCTACTGTTGTAAGGTTAAGGCCTGGATTAACCTTGGATCAGGTTAAAATGGAGTGCCCTTCGATGACGTACCAAGAGGCTGCTACGTTAGAAGCAACAGCTTCTTCTGTCTTTCAGGCTGCGTCCTGGTTAGACCTTTGGTCAACAGCAGTGGCGAAAATTGCATCCTCGGAAGCAACAAGGAAAGTAGTGGATGAACCATTGTTCATTAGATTACTACAGTCAGGGTCCAAGGCGATTGCGTACCTGACAAACGTAAGTGCCAATGTTTGGGCAAATATCCTGCTAATGAGGAGAGATGCAGCATTGGCTAGACTAAGCCGCAATGTGGATTTGGATTCCTGTTAGCAATGAGGAATGGGGATATCTTGGAATCGCAACTACTGTTGCCAGAGGTCATACTGGAAGAGGCGATAGATAGAAGAAGGATGGACACTAACGATAGGTTGGTGCAACAGGCAGTTAGGAAAACCTCTAACAGTCAAACTACTCCTTTGGAGGGAAGACAACAGCAGATGTCTCGAAAGAAGACAGTGAGACATAGCATCCCTAATAGAGTCACAAGACCCTCTTCCCCAAAGAGGATAACTCATCGGCCCTTTCACAATAGAAACAACAGAGGAAGGGGCAATAGGGGAAGAGGGAGAGGCTCAAGAAGATAGGATGGGCGCCTCCCATCACTCGGCCACACCAGTGGGGGGTTGCCTGGCAAATCACGGAAGGTGTGGCAGGAACTAGGGGCAGAGCAGTGGGCGGTGGATGTTCTCAGGATCGGGTATTTGATTCCGTTCGAGGTAACCCCGCCCCTGACAGATCAACCATTACCCCACGTCACTTATGCCCACAAATCTCAGAAGGCCACTATTCTGCCAGGACGAAGTGAAGAAGATGATGGAAAAAAGGAGCTGTGCAACAAGTATGCAGTCCGACAAAAGGCTTC
Source organism: Macrobrachium nipponense (assembly GCF_015104395.2). Lineage (NCBI taxonomy): Eukaryota > Metazoa > Arthropoda > Malacostraca > Decapoda > Palaemonidae > Macrobrachium > Macrobrachium nipponense. The sequence continues at coordinate 57,566,106 of NC_087209.1, forward strand.
TACAGCAGGATTTTCCTGGTACCCAAAGCCAACGGGGAGTGGAGGACAGTAATAGACCTGTCAACGCTGAATCTGTTTATAAGGAAAACCAGTTTCAAGATGGAAACTCCGAAAACGGTTCTACAAGCAGTCAGAATCGGAGACTTTATGCTGACAGTCGATCTAAAGGATGCATACTTTCAGATACAGTCCATCAGTCTTCAAGGAAATTTCTCCGCTTCAGTCTTGCAGGGAAAGCTTTCGAGTTCAAGGTCCTGTGCTTCGGATTGACAACGTCTCCTCAAGTTTTTACAAGAGTGTTCACCCTCGTGTCGGCGTGGGCGCATGCTCAGGGGATCAGGCTAATAAGATATCTGGACGATTGGCTGGTGATAGCAAAGTCCAGGGAGAAATTACTCAGGGACAGGGCGGCCCTCCTGCAGCTTTGTCACAGCCTAGGTATTGTGGTGAATCAGCAGAAGTCGCAGCTGGATCCAAGTCAACGTTTGGAATATCTGGAATGGTGATAGAACACACACAAGCCAAAGTATTCCCGACAGACCAAAGAGTAGAGAAATGCAAACAAGTGGTGAATGCCTTTCTGGGAAAGCAGACACAGCCAGCAAGACAGTGGCAGGTGGTGCTGGGAATCCTAACCTCCCTGGAGAAGCTAGTACCACAGGAAGGCTACACCTTCGGTCCCTACAATGGAGGATGAAGGCGTTTTTAGTTTTGGTCACCAACAGTAGATCACCCGTACGAGCAAATTCCCTTGTCGGCAGAAGTGAGGAAAGGACTTGCTGTGGTGGGTGGACGACGACAATCTGACAGTGGATGTCCCCCTTCAACAATCCTCCCCAGACCTCTTGCTGTTCTCGGATGCGTCACTAGAAGGCTGGGGAGCCCATATGGAGGAGTTGATGGTGTCAGCAAAATGGAGTTGCAAGGACAGAGAACTCCATATAAACGTGCTGGAGTTGAAAGCAGCTTTCCTGGCTCTACAAGAATTCAGGGAGAGAGTAAAGGGACACTCAGTGGTATTGATGTCAGACAACACCACAGTAGTAGCTTATATAAACAAGCAAGGAGGCCTAGTTTCTCGGCAGTTACTGTGATGACAGTTCAACTTCACCAGTGGGCTATAGAGAACCTGGTAGACATCAAGGCCAGGTATACTTCCAGGGAAAAAGAAACATAGTGGCCGACAAGTTGAGCCGCAGGGATCAGATTCTGGGAACGGAGTGGTCCCTACACCAACAGGTAGTGGACAGGATGCTCATGTTGTGGGAAGGACCGATCATAGACCTATTCGCAACCAGGTACAACAAAAGTTGGAAGTGTATTGTTCAGTAGTCCCGGACGCAGAGGCAGTTAGCAGAAGATGTGTCTCACACCCCTGGGACAATCTGGACGTGTACGCATTTCCTCCATTTTGTCTAATCCGTCAGGTTCTGAACAGGGTAATGCGGTCTCAGAACCTCAAGATGACCCTGGTAGCCCCGTTATGGCCGAAAGCAGAGTGGTTTCCAGACCTACTGGAACTCCTAGTAGATGTGCCAAGAGAGTTACCTCCATGGAGCAACCTTCTGTGTCAGCCTCACGTGGAGAGGTACCACCAGTCGGTGAAGTCCCTATCGCTTCACGGGTGGAGACTGTCAAGTATCTCCTCCGAGAGCGAGGGTTTTCGCAGAAAGCAGCAACTCAGATGGCAGGTAATATCAGAAAATCATCTGCGACAGTATACCAAGGGAAGTGGTCAGCATACTGATTGGTGTCGTAGAGGGAACGTGTCTCCACTCGTACCACTATTCAGCAGTAGCAGACTTTCTGATATATCTCAGAACAGAAAAAACATATGTCTGTATCTGCAGTGAAGGGGGGGGTACAGGGCTGCTCTTAGCCTCAGTCTTACGAATGAAAGGAGTGGACATATCGTCTTCATGGGAGTTGGCCATGCTGATGAGGAGCTTTGAACAGTCATGCCCACCAAAGGAGCTAAAAGCCCCAGTTGTTCCGACATGGCATACAAACCTTCGGTCCTTTTACAATAGGAAGGTACTAGCGGCAGCTGGATAGGTCGTAAGCTTTCGAACAAGGGGTTCGGTAGTTAACTGCTTGTCCGACAGGCGCGCGCGACTGGGAGGTAAACAAACCACTTTTGCTTTCGGCCTGCTGGCGTGTGGACGTGTATCATCGCTCTCTGCCTGCTTCATCGTCGTTGCTTTCGCATGGTTGTGTTTTTCTTTTTCTATTTATCTAGTGAAACTGAATTGTAAGTACAATCATTTCATATTTATTTCCATTGAATTCAATTGTGAATTAAAGGATCTTGGTTTCTCCACGCCCTCCGTTTACCCGAGTGCCGGGACTGAAGGGCGTAAGTGCGGGAATTCATTTTCCCAGAAATGATCCTCGTATTGTGTATGCTCGGTGCCGAGGGCGGGAGAGCGCTCGCTCCGAGCGTATATTTTGGTTGGAAATGTGTAGATGAAAATCGTAAGTAAGTGCTCTTTTCATTTATATTTTTTTGACCTGTATGCTCGTTGCCGAGCGAATGCGCTCGACACGAAAACTTATTCTGTAATGGAAGTGGGAATCGCAAGTACAGTATTCTTTTTCATTTTCATTCATATTTATTTGATTGTAGCAATACTCTTTTTGGATCAGTTTCCGAGCTTACCCGGAAATTGATCCTTTCCCCTTTTTATTTGAATGAAGTGAAATCGCAAGTGCAGTTCTTTTTCATTTTCATATTTTATTGAGATTGCATTGTTTACTTGGATCAATGTTTCCGCTATTTCCCGGGAACTTGATCCTTCCCCTTTTTGATTTGTATGAAGTGAAATCGGCAACAAGCGCAGTATTCTTTTTTCTATTTTCATATTATATTTTGATTGCATCAATTCATTATGGATCAACGGTTTCCATTCATAATCGGGAATGGATCCTTTTACCTTGCGCTCGGTACCGAGGGCGCAAATGCGCTCGATTCAGAGCCCTTAATGCATTGTGAAGTGAATCGTAATGCAAGATTCTTTTTCATTTTATTCCTTTTATTATTGATTGCATCAATATTATTTGGTTCAAGTTCGCTCAGTCAGGGAATTGATCCTTATGCCCTTGCATTTGGGCCGAGGGCACGATTGCTCTCGGGCTCTTATATTATTGTTGGGTACATGGGTGCTGTGCGGGGGTGGGGACCGAGAACCCCCCCCACCCCCAGCTCAGCTCCCACAGATGGCCCTTCCCTTGGGGGGGGGAGGTTATCGGCGTTCTTCTCCTCGCCCGATCCGTCGGAGCGCGGGGGAGGGCGCTCGGTGCCGATGTACAATTGTATTCGGGGTCTTCCACTCGTTCGGAGAGGGCTCACCCCCCGGCGCGAGGGGACTTCCCCCCCACTAATCGCTACTACTGTTATTTCCGCAGGTGCTACTGCCACGAGGGTGGACCTTGGGTGAGGTATGGGGCGTCTTTCCATTTGCAGGGCGTGCTAGTGTCCAGGGGACTGCGGTTCTATGTCTGGGCCTACTGCGGTCACCCATGGAGTGGTGACCACGCTCCAGGTGACGACGTCCCTCCTCACCTGGTGTACTCGCCTCACGTGGTAACAGTCTTGCCTACAGCCGCTGTGAAGTGCCGTTCGCCGTACCGAGAGGGGGGCGTGCCGCCGCCGCTCGTGGTTGCCGCGCTGCAGCGACCACACTTCCGCTGCCCTAGAGCTCGCCCCTGGACTGCCGCCGGTACCAGGATGTTGCTGGCTGCTGCTCCACTTCCTGTGTTTCCGGTGCTGCCTGCCGTACCTGCCGATTCTGGGCTGACTGTCCATGCAGTTGCTGCGCTGGCTGTCCCTGCCGTTGCTGCGCTGGCTGTCCCTGCCGTTGCTGCGCTGGCTGTCCCTACCGATGCTGTGCTGGCTGTGCCTGCTGTTCCTGAGATGCCCATACCTGCTGACGTCGTCCCTGTTCGTGTTGGTACTACCCCAGACTTTGGTCTGTCTGTACAGGTGCGTCCGGGCCCTGTGGCTTCGGCTACAGCAGCCCGGCTCCGCCCTGGATGGCAGATCTTACGTCTGTCCTGAGGAAGCTGACGAAGAAGAGGAGGAAGGTGTCGTCGTCGTCGTCTTCATCTTCATCGTCGTCGGCTGCCGCCTCTTCCCCTTCGACTTCTAAGGCTTTACAGCCGAGGAAGAAGAAGGTTGCCTCCTCCCTCCTAAGAAGTCTCCCTCGGGAGCTTCTCGGGACCCGTCTCACCTCGGTGGGACGGGGAGGGTCCTTCCGCTGGTCCTCCTGCTCCTTCGGGAGCGGGGTCCGTCTCTTCCTTCCCGCAAGGAAGAAGACTACGGGGACCAGAGGAGTACCGGCTAACACCGGTACTTCCTCGCCTGGGTGTCAGTGGTTCGCCACTGCATCAGGGTCCGTCTCGGCCTCTCGTTGTCGGGAGGGTACCGAGGGTCTGTACCGGTCGCCTACCAGCGGACCGTGCAGCCAGGAAACCAGACCTCGGAGCTCGCTCAGCGTCAGGTTCACGGCACGGGGCGGGAAGACTGGTGGACGCGCTCACGCGACGACTCACCCAGACGCTCTAGCTCTCGCGGCGACCAGCTGGCTACCCGGGACGTGGACGGTCCACGATCGGCAACGGGCTGAGGCTGAGGAAGAGGTCCTCCCGTTTTCGCCGGTACCAGCACGGCTGGAACCAGCGACGTGACGTGCCGTGAGGACAAGCACCGGTCTCACTGTGACAGTGGAGCCTGCAGGTCGCCTGACCGTCGCTCTCACAGAGAGCGATCGGGTACGGCAACCAGCACCAGCTCTTTTGACACTCGATCGTGGGCCGCGTGCTCAGTCCAGCCGTTCTCCACAGCGAGACGTTCGACCCAGGCCTGCAGCTCGATCGCCACCGCGGGTTGACGATCGCCTGCAGCCCTCCAAGCCTGCTGGTTCTGCCAGCGAGCGAGGAGGGAGCGTCAGGTCTGCCTCTCCAGTACCTTCAACCTCCTCGGGTTTACACCGGGAGGAGCGAGGTATTGAGGAGTGATCGTGAGGGGTGCGCCCCCTCATGATCCCACCACGACGCCCTACGTGCCAGGCACGGTTCTTGGACCGGCCAGGACGTATGCGCAAGTGGATGGAGAAGACCGAGAGGCTGTCGCTGTTCCCCCTTCTTAGGAGGAAGGTTCTCGGAATATGCTCTTGTTCGAAGGGCTTAACGGTCCCCACTCTGCAAGATGCTGTGACTTCCGAGATCCAGAGGAACTTTGCCGAGGTTATGGCGCTGATTCGTCAGCACAACGACCTCAGGGAAGGATCGCCGCTCCCACCAGCAGAGCCACGTCTCGGCTCGAGTCGTTTTGGGGCCCGAGAGGGAACCCAAATCGACGGTGGGTCTGCCGCGACTCGGAGCTTGCCGACTGTGTTGAACCAGGTAGTCTCTCGTCTCCGGACAAGAAGGCTCTCTCAGTTCTGGCCGGTCGAACAAGCTACTTCACCTCCCTCCTACTGCGACAGAGGCATTTTCTACGTGTCTTCGGACCCACCGTATTTTGAATACCCCTTCGGTCCTCCTGAGGTTTCGACCTCGACGAGGACTGGAATGATCGGAGGACGGTATCGGCTCTCTCCTGTCAGGTGTCGATCAGCCCCACCCAGACGACGTTCACAGTGGCGGCAGGACACTTACCTACAGTATGAGTTCGTCACCCTCCTCGGGAAAACGTTTCTCCGGGACGATACGTTTCCCAGGCTCTGAGAGGCCATCGCCGTAAGGCGATGGCTGCTCCTTTTCTTCAACTGCTAGTTCCGCTGGGAAGGCGAGCCAGTATCCAATCCTCCCCCATTCCCTCTCTCCTTACGGCTACGAGGGAAAGGGGAGGGATCCTACAGAGATTTCTCTGTAAGATCCCACGTTAGGGGCTGCGCTACCGGGGGACCTTCGGGTCCTACCTGACGTAAGCCCCGGTCATTGAGGAGGGATCCTGCCCCTTTCACGATTTCTACGGGAATCGAGAGGACCACCAGCCGATATCGTTTGACGAATTCGGTGGGGGGTTTCGCAGAGTGCTTAGAATTCTACGGAATTTCTAGCGCACTCAGAGTGTTCGAGTTTTTTACGATCTCCAAAACATTAGGCGAGGACCACGGTCCAAAGTGAGCGAGAATCCCGATAATTGTTACACGATAATCGGAACCTCGCTTATGCTCGAATTCCTGTAATTTCTAGCATTTGGAAGAAGACTGCTGCTGAAAGAAGAAGTATCTCACAGTAGGCGATTAACCTGGAATAGAGAAGAACGGACGGGAACTTCCAGTTTGGCTTGAACTATCGTCTTCGGTATTCTGTTCACCATTGAAGCTTTTCCTTGGGAAAGACTTCTCCTTCACTCTCTTGACTAGAGGAACGAAGGCGGTCGATCTCCAATCCTTATTCTCATTCCTCGAGAGGAAAAAGAAATTTAGGATGGAGGTCGTGGTACAGAACCTACAAATATACTACGTATATTACCCTCGCGACATGATTCTTTTAACAGTTGAATTGTCCGGGGGGTAGGCGCATACCGTAGTTAACTCTACGGTTTGTGACCGAGACGAATTGTATCTTAATTGAACTGCAACTCGGGGTTGCCTGCAACCTCCCAGCAGTTATCAGTTTCGATTTTAGATACTTGGTATTGTCATGACAACACCAAATCAGCTTTTGTATTTACCGAAATCCGTTTCGGTTAAATATAATTGCTCGAGCGTATTCTTTGATGCTCGATGGTTCTAGCCGAACGCATTCCTTCGTGGAATAATGGATTACCTGGCAACTCAGGATGACGAGTCACCGAGAGCTACTGCGTATTGAACTGCCTGATAGCGGCTCAGTATCAGTTAGGTCTCGGAGATGAACGGTCGGTTACGTCTCTCTCTCCCCTGGTTTGATTGACTACCGAACCGTATCTCTGCCCAACAATCATGGACTTAGGTCTCTGATTAACGGGGATTCTCGCAATAAATGAAGGACCATCTACTGCTGTGACGCTCGATTTCATCGCCTTCGACATTGCGAGAATTTTTCAACAGAGATATCTATTGGACTCTTTCATCTTTCTGTTTACCGCACGGTAACAGAAGTCTGTACTAGTCACCCGCTGCATCGCACCGTGATAATGCGAATGATTTTTGCAGACATCTGAGTTTGTCTTCAAAATATCTCGTATTCGTAGGTGTGCAATTATTCATTGCTCGCCCCGAATTAACAGATATGTCAGAAGACCATCGCCTACTACTCCGACCTGACAGCTCTACTTCCAAATGTTCAGCCCATGAGAAGCAGTTCTTCAGGCAAGTAGTATTGGTTTCCCTGTCTTCATTACTGAAAAGCGCTCCGCTTTTATTGCAACTACGATCCCTCACCGGACCGCAATGAATAGCGGTTAGTGTTCTCAGTCTTTGTAGCACAGGTTCAGAATCTTGAGAATCCTTCTCTCGGTTCAGCTGTGAAGACGTAGGTTGCATTTTCTGTACACCTTCGGTCTTCAGACACATAGTGTTGTTTCTCCTTAGCCGGAGAATCAACTATTACTATGAGATATCTTGCCATCAGGGACCTCGGTTCTATCTAGAAGGTAATTGACTTTCGCCTGTTGGGCACATGCCTTAAGAGAGTCATCACCTTGCCTTCTGGCATCGGTGACGAACAAATTATTTGTTTAGTCTCTTGGCATAACCCTTTTAAGGCGAAGGTCACGTGACTTGCTCGGGTGCTTGGACAACTTGCCTCCTACCGAACGCAGTCAGTCGGCAGCTGTCAGAGCGCCCAAGTCTGGTTACGAACTCGCTGTGGACTTAGTTCGGTTGTTCCATAACAGTCTTTTCTTCGTCCTAACGGCTTGTCACAGTACCCATACCATCGACACCCCCATTGAGTGTCGGTTGTCCATCCAACTACCGGGAGAAGAAAAACAACTTCGCTGGCAGACGGATAGGACCAGTATGGGTACAGGACATCACCGAAGTCGAGAAGAGGGATAGGTCATACGACCATTCCCTTCTTTTCCTCTGAGGTAATTGCATGACTTTTCCTGCGAAGTCAAGCATCCAGGGGATGGGGATTCGTGACGCTCGATTTCGTACCGAATTCGTAGCGAAGACTCTGAACCCTTCGGTTCCTGACGATCGGTTAGAGTCCTTCACAATCCCCTCCCTAATGGACTTCACCGCCTTCGATGCGAAGGAGATGCTGCTTTGTCCTGTGAAAGCGCGACCGCGCTTTCTGAAGAAACTCGACATCCCAGGCTGAGTGTTGAAGACTCTTCGTCCAGCACCAAGATGACCTAGAAGTACACTCCCTCGAGTTACACAAGAACTTCTCCGTGGCGCAAGGTACTGAAGGCAGGGGTCTGGTACAACCAGACCCCTGGCACCTCCTTTACCTTTTGGATATTGCCCACAGGTCCTTGGATCGTTTTCCTTGGGACCCGTGGTGGCTGCTCAACACGTTGTGTAGCTAACCCAGACCCTAGCAGGCTGAACAGCATCTGAAGTCCTGGTGTGACTGTAAGAATAGATAAGTGAATGAGAGAGTGACTGGCTTCTCTTCCTATCTTTTTCTCCCCCTCTACCTGTGGGTAGAGGGATACGGTCATCACCTTGCTGGATAAGGACGAGATGCCGGTGAGCTACTCGACAGAGCCCCATCCTATCCCTTTCACTAGGGATGGGAGCGAAATATCCACCCACTTCCCTCCTACAAGGGGGGGGAAGTGGGATGCCAACAAGATAAACAAAAAATAACTTTATGTTGCCTCTTGCAAATAGGAACTTGTTCTTGTTTGCTGGTACGAAGAGATACGCTTGCCTCTCTCTTAGTACTTGGTCCAGAGGTCTGACCATTTGATCCCTGCGGTGCACAACCCGATCAATCGGACAGAGGCTTTGGATCCTCCCTCGCTCTTACGACCAGTAGGCATTCCAAGGTTGGGCGAACACCAGTCTGTTCACAAAAGACTCAGATTCTCCCACCCAAGAAGTAGTCTTCCTATTGTAAAAAGGACCGAAGGTTTGTATGCCGTGTCGGAACAAATGACAATTTGTCCAAAAATTGCATTTTTCCTAACTATAAAACAAACCTGAGGTCCTTTTTACACATAGTCCCACCTCATGCCACCCCTCACTCTGCAGTTTTTGCTTGGGCCAAAAGCAAAAGTGATTGTTTACCTCCCAGTCGCGCTTAGCGCGCGCCGTGGGACAATTTTTCAGAACTTACCAAGTTAACTGTTAACCCCTTGAAAGCTTACGACCTATCCAGCTGCCGCTAGTACCTTCCTATTGTAAAAGGACCTCAGGTTTGTATAGTTAGGAAAAATGCAATTTTGGACAAATTGTCATATTGGGATCTGACCAAGGTACTGAGTAGTCTGACAAAACCCCCCTACGAACCACTAAGGCAGTCCACGGATAGGCGCCTGACCCTGAAGACAGTCTTCTTATTGGCCCTGGCTTCAACCAAAAGGGTGGGGGAGCTACATGGCCTCTCATATCTCATAAAGCACTCGAGAGGTTGGAGATCATGGTGTGTGAGTTTGTCCCAGAATTCGTGGCAAAGACCCAAAATCCAACAATAGTAGACGGCAGATTCGACTCCTTTACCATACCTTCCTTGGCAGACTTTGTAGACAACGACAAAGCTGAAATGCTCCTGTGCCCCCGTCAGGGCACTAAGGGAGTACTTAAAGAGAACAAGGCACTCAGGCCGGGGTACCAGAGGTTGTTCGTAAGTACAGGACGGAACAAGAAGGAAGTGTCCAAGAATACAATATCATTTTGGCTAAGGGAGACGATCAGAGAGGCTTATACTGCAGAAGACAGAGGGTCAGACTAGCCAGGTGGGAGCTAGAGCTCAATGACATCAGGGGTTGATTGGTGAGTGCTTCCCTGGCATTTAATAACATGTCTGTGGATAAAATTCTGAAAGCTGGTGTGTGGAAGCGCCAAACAACTTTCACCTCATTTTATTTGAAAGATGTTGCCCATAGATCCTTGGACACCTTTTCCTTGGGTCCAGTGGTGGCGGCCCAACAAGTGATATAGTTCATCCAGTGCCCCTGGCGGGTCAGTTTTGCGTCTAGTCTAAGATGAAGGTATGAAAGTAGAATGAATGGGATGACTGGTCTTTTTTCTTTACTACTTTCTTCCTACTCCTTTAACTACGGGCAATATGAAGGAGGGTACCGTCATGTGCTGGAACGGACTAGATGCAGGTGAGATGGTCAGCCATACTGTGAAGCTATCTTAGCTGATGATATACTTTTCAGTAGCAACACACCCCTCTGGATAATAAGGAAAAGAGGGGTGAAGGTGGATCCAGTCGCAAGGGACAAGAGTAAACAGTAGAATGGTATCTACACCCAGTGGGAGGAAACCAATAGATCCGCTTATATCTTTGGTCCTAGGTTCATTGTCCATTCTCTTAGAATTTCCCTATATATTCGGAAATGGATAAGGTGGCAAACTCCCAGTCAGTTGTAGAGACTTACCTCCCTCCAATAGTAAGTCTATCCTAATGTTAAGACCGAAGGTTTGTTTCGTGTATGAACAAATACCAAATTTGTAACTAATTTGTATTTTTCATAACTAACAAACCTGAGGTCTTAACAACAGTTAAAGGCCCACCTCGAACCACCCTCTAGCAGTCCCTAACTGGGTTAGAAATATAACTGATGGGTCACAGGTAGCCGTGGGCATTCTGGGTATACATGCCCCGTGACCTGGTATAGATGCCATTAGTCCCTGGATCTCACAAGTGTAATTTTAATTCTACCGGTTTCCAGCTTGGCGCTAGTAAATCCTAATGTTAAGACCTCAGGTTTGTTAGTTATGAAAAATACAAATTAGTTACAAATTTGGTATATTTCCAGAACTTTCTATCCTTCAGTTTTTAAAGTGCTTCAAAACTTGAAATTTTTTCATTATTTTCCATCCTAAGTAAAGTATCATTTTGAGATAGTAATTTGAAAGCAACAAGAAGTCTTGACTGGACAAATTTATACTGTAGTTTACCTGAAAGAAGTAGACCTGCCATTGCTATATTTTAAGCCATCAGCCAACTTACAAGTCCCTAATAAGACAAAGTTTCACCACACTTAAGTAACAGAGCTGGATTCTCATTATGGTCATACTAATTTCAATAATTTTGTTACAGGAACGGGATAAGTTTTCTCAGATGGTGAGCAAGTACCAGAAGGAAGTTCAAGATCTCCAGGCGCTTCTATACGAAGAGAATCAGTCCAAAGTTCGACTACAAATGGAGGTTGATTCTAAAGATTCGGAAATTGAGGCACTCACTTGTAAATTAGCCAATGTCAATAGTGAGACGGCATCTCTCAGCAGTGGTGCAGATAATGATCTGGATGAAATGGGTATGTATTTTAAAATGACCTCATATTGCAGTATTAAGAATTTGTAATCAAACTGGGAAGTAACTTTTTAAATTTAATACTATTATTATTTTTTTTTCCTTCAGAATATCGTCTAGAAGGATGGTTATCTGTACCCAATAAACAAAATATTAAGCGTCACGGTTGGAGAAAGCAGTATGTTGTTGTTTCGTCCAGGAAAATTATTTTTTACAATTCTGAAAACGACAAGCAAAATTCTGATCCCGTCCTTATTCTAGATCTAACGTAAGTACTACTTGGTTTCTAATCTTTCTCAGGAGGGAGTGATCTTTTTTATTGTTGATCTTGTTTCAGTTTTTATGTATACTGTTAACTGTTGTGTCTCCTCCTCCCTCCACCACACATGGAACATTTTAATTAAATGGTCATCATGTTGCTTAACTGTCCCAAAATAAATATATTTTTCACTTTTATTGGTAAAATCTTTAGAATTTTGTTCTTCCTTGTGGCTACTTGTAGATTTAATATTTACGAAGTTGTTTTCCTTTCAGTATTGTGCACTTTAATATGTTAATGTGATGTTTCAGGTGTAAAAAAAAAAAGGTTACATTTATGTTTGATGCAGTTTTCTTTGATTTATAATATGTAGTTAACATTTGAATTATTAACATTTTGCTCCATATTGTGAGTCCATGAAGAATTTACTAAGGTTTCTAGATAAGTAAGTTTCAGTAACTCAGTATTTTGGTAAGCATTTTTAAAAATATGTCTCGCATTGAAATTTGTGGAAGAATTTTATTGTGCCAGCTCTCAAGATATGGCTTACTATTGTGGCCATATCTCTGATCCCTTAAGGGGTTAGTGCCATCAGTGCACCACATGCAGTGCACTGTGGGCATTACCTAAAGATCTACTCGGCATCCCTTTGGCCCCCAGCTGCAACTCCTTTCATATATATTCCAATTAAATCTTAACATTTTTATTCATAATTATGTAAACATAACAATTAGTTATTGAAGGATGTAATGAGTAATATCCATCATGGCACCTGATGTGCTGCCTCTTGTGTGTGAGATGAAAGACGGAAGACCCAGAATAGCTCCAGGATATTAATGTGGCGATTCTTCTTTTCCTTGACCAAATTGTTGCAACTGAAAGGTTCAGTAGGTGCTCTGTCCCTGGTTACAGATGCCTGTGAAAAGTAAAATACTTTTAGGGCTTAACGAACCAGAGGTACTTCCATTCTGAGGTTCTATGCTTCCTGGCTCCTTAACAGATATGATATGCAGACTCAAGTAAAGAAGTCCATGAGAGTGTGATATCTGATTCTCCTGTTTTGTATCTGGCACCTAAGTTGAACAAGGTGCAGGAACACTTCCCACCACCTAGTTTTCATAGTAAAGCTTGCTGAAGAACTCCATGACATATGTAATGGAAGCACAATGGAGTCCATTATGTTGCAGGAATACAGAATTTGTTCCTCATAATGATGTTGGCAAGAGGATGTATAGTCAAATGTAGGTTGATGACTGACATGATGATCTTGGTCAAAGGCTGGACACTTGAAAAGGAGGTTGATGTACATGAGAGTGCCACCCTCCATCCTGTGAATCCTCCTGACCTGTTGATTTGGGATGAGCAAAGTTGCAGTTGCTATAGGCAGGTTAAAGACTAGTACTGAAGAGCTATCTACATCAGTGTCTTTTCTGGATTCTATGGTTGAGACTTGTCAGCTGCTGCTGCTGCCAGTCAGTTTCAAAGATGATGCAGATACATTCTGGGGCACTCAACTAAGCTGTGTATTATTATTATTATTATCATTATTAAAAATTATTAATATTTATTATCTATTTTTTCTTTTTTTTTTTTTTTTTTGCTCTATCACAGTCCTCCAATTCGACTGGGTGGTATTTATAGTGTGGGGTTCCGGGTTGGCGTCCTGCCTCCAATCCTTAGGAGTCCCATCCTCTTCTTCTTACTTGTGTGCCGTTTCTAGTATCACTACCTTCTTTCTGCATGAGTCCTGGAGCTACTTCAGCCTCTAGTTTTTCTAGATTCCTTTTCAGGGATCCTTGGGATCGTGCCTAGTGCTCCTATGATTATGGGTACGATTTCCACTGGCATATCCCATACCTTCTTATTCTATTTTCAGATCTTGATACTTATCCATTTTTTCCCTCTCTTTCTCTTCAACTCTGGTGTCCCATGGTATTGCGACAAGGAAGAAGAAACAGGGAGAATAAAACAAAGATTCACAGACATCACGACAGACACAGTCAGACACCAACTAAAGAAAATGCCAAACTGGAAAGCCCCAGGTCCCGATGAAGTCCATGGATACTGGCTCAAAAACTTCAAGGCCCTACACCCACGAATAGCAGAAAACAACTCCAGCATTGTATCCTTAGTACAAAAAGACAAGAGTAAGGGAAATATAGCCAGTAACTACAGGCCTATCACCTGCCTACCAATAATGTGGAAGTTACTAACAGGTTATCAATCAGTGAAAGGCCTTATACAACTACCTAGAGGAGACAAACACCATCCCCCACCAACAGAAAGGCTGCAGAAGGAAGTGTAGGGGCACAAAAGACCAGCTCCTGATAGACAAAATGGTAATGAAGAACAGTAGGAGAAGGAAAACCAACCTAAGCATGGCATGGATAGACTATAAGAAAGCCTTCGACATGATACCACACACATGGCTAATAGAATGCCTGAAAATATATGGGGCAGAGGAAAATACCATCAGCTTCCTCAAAAATACAATGCGCAACTGGAATACAATACTTACAAGCTCTGGAATAAGACTAGCAGTTAGGTTATATCAGGAGAGGGATCTTCCAGGCGACTCACTGTCCCCACTACTCTTCGTAGTAGCCATGATTCCCATGACAAAAGTACTACAGAAGATGGATGCCGGGTACCAACTCAAGAAAAGCGGCAAACAGAATCAACCATCTGATGTTCATGGACGACATCAAGCTGTATGGTAAGAGCATCAAGGAAATAGATACCCTAATCCAGACTGTAAGGATTGTATCTGGGGACATCAGGATGGAGTTTGGAATAGAAAAATGCGCCTTAGTCAACATACAAAAAGGCAAAGTAAACGAGAACTGAAGGGATAAACAAAGCTACCAGATGGGAGCAACATCAAACACATAGATGAGACAGGATACAAATACCTGGGAATAATGGAAGGAGGAGATATAAAACACCAAGAGATGAAGGAAACGATTCAGGAAAGAATATATGCGAGGGGAACTCAAAGGCGGATACTCAAGTCAAAACTCAACGCCGGAAATATGATAAAAGCCATAAACACATGGGCAGTGCCAGTAATCAGATACAGCGCAGGAAATGGTGGAATGGCAAAGCAGACTCCGCAGCATAGATCAGAAAACCAGGAAACATATGACAATACACAAAGCACTACACCCAAGAGCAAATACGGACAGACTATACATAACACGAAAGGAAGGAGGGAGAGGACTACTAAGTATAGAGGACTGCGTTAACATCGAAAACAGAGCACTGGGGCAATATCTAAAAACCAGTGAAGACGAGTGGCTAAAGAGTGCAGTTGGGAAAAGAAGGACTAATAAAAGTAGACGAAGACCCAGAAATATACAGAGACAGGAGAAAGGCAGAAAGAACAGAGGACTGGCACAACAAACCAATGCACGGACAATACATGAGACAGACTAAAGAACTAGCCAGCGATGACAATTGGCAATGGTTACAGAGGGAGAGCTAAAGAAGGAAACTGAAGGAATGATAACAGCGGCACAAGATCAGGCCCTAAGAACCAGATATGTTCAAAGTACGATAGACGGAAATAACATCTCTCCCATATGTAGGAAGTGCAATACGAAAAATGAAACCATAAACCACATAGCAAGTGAATGCCCGGCACTTGCACAGAACCAGTACAAAAAGAGGCATGATTCAGTGGCAAAAGCCCTCCACTGGAGCCTGTGCAAGAAACATCAGCTACCTGCAGTAATAAGTGGTACGAGCACCAACCTGAGGGGAGTGATAGAAAACGATCAGGCAAAGACCTTGGGACTATGGTATCAGAACGGATAGGGTGATAACGTGCAAAACAGACCAGACGTGACGTTGATTGACAAAGTCAAGAAGAAAGTATCACTCATTGATGTCGCAACTTATTATTATTATTATTATTATTATTATTATTATTATTATTATTATTATTATTATTATATAAATGATTAGTTTATCCAGACCTCTGAGCCTAGTATAGGCTCTTCTTGGGACTTAGCTGTGTAAAGCACTGCATATCCCAGTAAAGTGAAGCTGGTGATTGTTTTGAACGTTTGGGTTAGATGGTCTGGAACATTCTGACTATGAATATTGGATCTATTTGGGTTAACAGATTAGATCTGACTTCATTGTTTCTGTGTAAGGTTATAAGCATTCTTATGTTTCACTCTCATTTAAGGTAATGATAAACCAGTTGTTTTCATCACATCATTCTGATTATCTGCTATCCACAGAAAACTTTTTCATGTGCGTTCTGTGACTCAAGGTGATGTTATAAGAGCAGATGCCCGTGATATACCCAGAATTTTTCAGGTAAAGATTTATGTTGTCTATAAGTTTCATTGCCAATATTAGTGTTTTGGTAATCTTCAGTAATTTTGTGGCATTGATGATAAATTGGACCAAATGGTATACCATGAAAACCCCCTAACTAGAGGAACTTGTTTAAAATAAATATTATTTTTTTTCATTTTAACCATTCAATAAAACATAAATTTCAATTTATAAAAGTACATAATTATTTTTCCTTTGCAATTCCTCAATTGCACACAGCTCTTGTATGCTGGTGAAGGGGAGAGTCGTAAACCTGGTGATAACCCTGGTGGTCCACTTGCATTGCATGAGGGTGCAGGTCCAGACAAAGCAGGGACTCTAGTCCACAAAGGCCATGAATTTTTGGCTATAACTTTTCATATGCCCACTAACTGTGAAGTTTGTCAGCGACATTTGTGGCATATGTTTAAGCCTCCTCCAGCTTTGGAATGCAGAAGTAAGTTTTTGAAAGCTATTAGTTTATTATGAAATATTTATTTAAAGTATGCCTTTGTT
The DNA here is from genome assembly GCF_015104395.2 of Macrobrachium nipponense. NCBI lineage: Eukaryota > Metazoa > Arthropoda > Malacostraca > Decapoda > Palaemonidae > Macrobrachium > Macrobrachium nipponense. Next base: position 57,582,580 of record NC_087209.1, read on the forward strand.
ACATTATAACATCAATACTATGGAATTCATTGCATAGTCACATGTAGAGTTGAAATAAGTTTCTATCTCACGTCAGTATCAAACCCCAAATGTGAGTTTGCTATAATTGACCCACAAAGGTTTTATAAAGAAAGAAGCAAGTTCCAGTTTCTTTTATACTCTTTTTGGGCCAGTGAGTTAGAAATTTTTGTTTAATATTTACTGATCATGCAATTCGAATTTTTAGTTATGATATTGCTTGTTGGCTAGTTGGGTTATTTTTGCAAGAGGTTTTTAATTGGATCAGTGAGACAATTGTTGGGATCTTAGATTTGAATAGGCTTGATTAGTTTCTTGATTAGATTATTCATATGGGATCTGTCTTTTTAGGATGTCGTATGAAAATTCATCGAGATCACCTTGAGCGCAAGGAAGAACTTGTCGCCCCATGTAAAATAAGTTATGATCTAAATACTGCAAAGGAGTTGTTGCTTTTGGCTCCGTCTATTGATGAACAGCAGGTTGGTAAAATAATAAGTTCTATTGCTTTGCTGTATGAAGTGTTTTATAAATTTTATCTTTTATTTTTAAGTTTATCCTTCAGACGAGACATAGAAGAGCATTGAAATTTGACTATTCTCCCTGAGTTTGAATTTCAGACATTTGCTGTCTGTTTGCTATACAGGATACTATACTGTTGTTGAATTGCTTTTTGTTTTTGCAGAACTGGGTGTTGAGATTATCCAAGAAAATTCAGAAGTCAGGTTACAAAGCCAATAATACAGGTGGTCCTGACGGTGCCAAAGTTTCTCCTAGGTAAGTGCTTCTGTGTTTATTTTGTTTTTCTTCCTAACAGACTTCTTAGTTCAAAGAAACAAATTTTTTGTTTTGTAACAGGAATATAGTGGTTGGTAAGACATTGGTTTCAACATTACAGTATTTGTATTTCTCTGTTGTTTCATTGCATATACTATAGTATATGAGGGAGTACAAGAGGAAGCCCATGAATACACTTGGGAATCACAGGGTTTGCTTCAAGTATGGTGATTTAGGGGAATTTAGGGTTTAGAATTACAAGAGAAAATTATTTTGATAAGTATATAGGGTTGTCATGTAAATTTTGTGGATTGGAGATGTCTTACTCTGGATTGATGGGTTAGAAAGATTCATACCTCGCATGTATACGAATCAAAGTTATTTGATTTTAAATTAAGAAATTTGCAGATATAATGAGAAGCTTTGGGATATGTATGCTGAAGCAAAATCTAGAACAATTCATGTATTTCTTTTCTTAAAAGATTTTATTATATTTTGCCAGCTGTCTCAGACACATTTTAGATAACTATACCCAGCTTGAGTAATGTTTTTATTTAGTAGCAGTTACTGCATCCGTTGTCTGTCTGCATGCAAAAAGGTATTTTATAAAGCTATCAGTGATTGAATTACTTCTCTTGATATTTAGGAGTCATAACTAAGTATGAATTTAGCCTATGCTAAAGTTTTTTTTTGCAGTTTTACATTCTTTTGAACATTATGGATAGTGCTTCTGGCTTAATCTGGTAAGGAGTCATGTTTGTATTCACTTGGAAGGGCTGCTTTATTGCTTATGTTCCCCAATTTAATATTTAAACAGCTTTAGTGTTTTGTTTTAAGCAGTACTGAATAGATTTAATTCAGGAAATATGTTGACTCACCATTTTTTTTTAATAAGAATCCTTTATTTTTATTTATCTCTAAAGTTGTATGCTGACAGTTTTTGGTTGTGGTTTTTACAGAATGTAAAAGGCTTTAGGACTAGCAGTCACAACCACCAAGTAATGCAGGGAGTATTTATAATTACACTTCTAGCTTGCCTGAACTGATCGCTTTTCAACCTAACGCACTGCAAAACATTTTCTTCATCATTGCATTCACATTCACTTCTGTAGTAACTGTGCCTCATGCGCTATTTAACATAGTCCTTATAAACATTACATGTATTGTGTGAACAACAGATGATCATCTTACAACTCTTGTCTGTCAGGAACATACAAGTGAATTGTGTACTACTAATAAGTGTTTAGTGTTCTTGAATACAACGATTGGCATACCTTGAAAAATAAACTTTAATATACATTGAGCTTAGCTATAACAGAACAGTAACAATGAGCACCCTTTCCCATATGTGATTCATTTTATTCTGGTTGGCTAGTAGACTGCCGCCAGCTGGTTTCGTACACTTGCTGTCATTAACTCTGCCTCTGTAAGGGCAGTGACAGTACTGTCCTATTAACATCTCATACTTCCCTCCAAAATTGCCAACTAACTAGCCATCCTGAACAGGACAGGGAAACTATGAGGAATGGCTTAAGTGAATAGCAGATGTATGCCAAAAACTGAATGTGTTGGTGTTTAAAAGGTGAAATTGACATTATTGGCTATATAAAGGGCTTAGAAATGGTAGAGGCCTGAGTAATTGAATGAAAGATGCTGTTACCGAGGAGAATCGTGTTATTTCAGCATGTTTTAACACCATGAAAAGGGGTCCTTTATGAGGCACCCAGGGCTTTATCACACTCCACTCAGCCCAATTACCAAAGATTTGAGGCTATGAAAGCAATTTACCTTGCTGGTTAAGGTAACACTCAAGTGTTTGGTTCAAGTAAAAAGATAGCAGTTGGCTAAAGTAACATGAAAGCACTTGATACCTTCATCTTTTAGTCAGTTTCTGTGGCTTCAGCTACGCTCACCTTCACACCATTGACTGACACAAGCGTCAATCATAGAATTAATATCACAAATGCTGCTCACACACCCGGTGCATCTCCAGTATTAGAAAGAAAATAATGATATGGAGAAAGTCTCTTGGTGTACTCAAGTCTGGTTTACTGAAAGGTTGCCTTTGCATTCCTTATTTAATTCTCTGTGAGTTTTAGATGTTATGATTTGTTTGTCATTGCCAAGTATGATGTACGTAACGAGTAAATGGTGTCGTATATTGTAATTAGTTAGATTTACATCATATGGTTGTTCAGGTAAAAGGTCGAGATTTTCTTTGGTTACACCATTTCACTGTTCAGGTAAAATATTGAGCTTTTCTTTGATTACACAGTTTCATGGTTTTGAATATTGCAGCAGGAGTTATTTTTAGAAAATGGAGGATTTGCAGTATGTTGATTTCCTTATTATTTAGTATTTGGATGTATTGAATTTTATTACATTTTCTGGGTTTGTTTATTTAGCACGTATAATCTTTAAATTTGTTAATTTGTGAAATATTAAATGTATTGCAACTGACCATGTATGTAAAAATTAATTTTAATGTTCAAACGTTCTTTACACTTTTATCAAATACAACTGCATTCATCCTAGATGTATGCATTCTAATTCAGAAAAATATCTTTCATTAAGATCCATTTGTTTGTTACAGTAGATTTTTTGTTGGCTTGATAAACTTAAATTTTTTGTAGCAGTTACTGTAGTAGTGACCTATGGTGCTTTTAATGGAAAGAAATTGTTAGTCATTTTATTAACAGTATTTTATATGATTATTATCATGTTGAAGATCATTATTTAAGATTCTTGTAGGTGTTTATCATTGCTGTTAAATGAGTTTTATTAGAAATTTAGGTTATTTGAGCCACTGCTGTGCCATCTGTCATTTTTATATATTTTGTCATTCATGTTCACATTATAATGTGGAACTTTTTTATAAACCTAATCTGCTGAGGTAGTGATTACAAAAAGACCAGGTTTGGTTACATATATTCTTAATAATTGCTTGATATTCATTAAGCTTTATCTTGCACACGTTGAATAAATATAGAGCGCTAACTGTAGCATTTTTAACTTGTGAAACCAATTTTCAGTAAAAAACATTGAACTAGCTTGTGGCTGACTACATGATAAACGACAGTTGCCTGCCTGCCCTTTTTTTCTTGCTCACACACTCAGTGAGGACTGATTATATATTGTATAATTGTTATTGGTATTTTATGCATTGTTGAAATATGGTGGGTGTCCTTTATATGGACAGCATATGGTTGATTCTAGAAGGTGTCTGATGATGTATTTAAGTTGTGTTGTGACGTCATAGACAAGATGGTGGTGGCGGCGGGGGGTCTGGTAGGAGTTTTTGGGTCGTAAGTCTTGTTGTGCTGTTGTTCTAAGGTGATTTCTGGAGTATACTGAAGTTGGAGAAAGCGTACAAGTGGGTAGATTATTCATTTGTGTAAATAAAAGGGGTTAGGCTAGGCTAAAATTCAAACTGGTAGCAGTGTGGGGTTGATCAAAGATGCCTGGATCCGACAGTGAACAAAGGGAGACTACTAGATGGAGAAGGGAATGTCCTAGGTTTAGCGGGATACAAGAAGAATACTAAGAATGGAAAGGTCAAGCCAAAGATTGGCTATTGTTGTATGGAGAAGATACAAAATACCCGGGGATAGAAATGAAAATGAGCTTAAAAGGGGAAAGCCCGAGAGCTAGTGGAAGCATTAGATAGAGATGAACTTAATGGTACAGAGGGTCCAAAGTTAATTCCTAGAGAAACTAGAAAAGGCCTATCTAAAAGACTCGGTAATGGAGAATTACGGCAGAATAAAAAGATACCTTCTAATAAGAAGAGAATCTAGTGAAAAGATGGCGGACTATTTAATTAGATACGAGAAGGTAGCATCTGAGTGTGAAAGAGCAATGGGGATAGGCGCTTGAAGGGGAAGTCAAGGGTTATCATGTAATAGAGCAAGCAAATCTCACGGAAAATCAAAAACAAATGGTATTATCGGCTTGTGGGCAAGAAAAGCTAGAGTACGAAACAGTGTTGCAAACAATGAAAAGACTATTTGAGGAACTAGCTGGGAGAGGGAGGGAAAACCAGAGATATCAGGGAAGATGGAACAGAGGTAGGGGTGGTAGAAATCCTATAAACAAAGAAGGGAAGGTAACAGTATGTGCAATATGCAGCTCGGAATGGCATTGGGCTAGGGATTGTTTTCAGAATTTTCATAATAGGAAGAAAAATGAAACAAGACTAGAAGAAAATAAGCTGAAAACAGAAACTGGGACAGAAGAAGAGGTTTATTGAGGAGAAGTTAATAAAATAGTGGAAGCGTCGTGGGAGGTGCTTGATGCAATTTTGGACACGGGGTGTAAATCAACAGTTTGCGGAGAATTGTGACTAGCATGTATTGTTATGGATTTGAGTCTGGAAGAGTTGAGGAGAATGAGGGACACTAGGACAGAGTCTAATAAAGTGTTTAATTTTGGTGAGACATCTTTATAAGTCCAAAGGAATAATAGAAATACCGGTGATACTAAAAAACAGAAAGTTTTATTGGAAGACAGAAATTCAGCAGGGTGATATACCCTGGTGATGGGTAAGCAAACCATGAGTAAAATGGGTATGACCCTAAATTTGAAAGAAAATTGTGTCATGATAGAAGTATTAGGGAGAATGAAAGTAGAGTTAAGAGAAGACGAACAGGGTCATTTATGAGTACCTATAAGGAGGAGAAAGGTAGAAGAATTATTACTGGAGGGTGGGAAGGGAAAGAATCTGAGGTAAATTAAGAACACAATGAGGAAATTACATTTATAGTTTGGTCACGGAAGTGGAGATAAAGTATGGAAGCTAACAGAGGAAGCACAATGGAGTAATGGGTTAATTGAAAAAGAAAAAGAGGAAATAAGAAAGTTACTAACGGAACTGATTGAAAATTGTGAATTTTGTAAAAGATACAAAAGAAACCCCGCCAAACCAGTTGTAGGCTTTTCTTGGAGTAAAACGTTTAATGAAGTTCTAGCGATGGATGTGGGAGAAATAGAAGAGAAAGTTCTTGGTAATAGTGGGTATGGCAACGAGGTATTGTCAGGCCTGTTGGATAAAAGATAAGAAACCAGAAACTATAATAAAGACACTTTTTTGAGTGCTGGTTTGCTATAGTATTTGGAGCGCCCTCCAAAATATTGTCAGATAATGGGGGAGAATTTCAAAATGAAAAAGTAAGGAGGATGGCAGAAAGAGTGAATATTAAAGTATTAGCCACAGCATCAGAATCTCCATGGAGCAACAGATTATGTGAAAAGGCCGTAGGCATGATAAAGGGAAGTGTAAGAAAGATGATGGAGGAAGAGGAAGTAGATTGGTCAAAAGCACTGAAATTGGTAGTGTGTGCTAGGAACTGCTTAATGAGTAATGGAGGTTTGTCTCAACCAATTAGTATTTGTAAAAAATCCTTCACAAGTGCAAGTCCTGCAAGCAGAGAAAAAGGGATGGAAGAGGGTATGGTAAGGGAGACACTGAATGCAATGCACAAGGTCAGAGAAGCGTTTATAAAAAATGAGTCGTAATAAAATAAGAATAGCGTTAAACAAAAACATCAGAGAATATAAATTTGAAGAAGCAGTGGTAGGAGATGAGGTATTCTATAAGAGGGAAAATGAAAATGAATGGAGAGGACCTGCTCAGGTAGTGGGAGTATCGGGGAAAACAATAATAGTCAAACATGGGGATTCTTTAAGAGAAGTAGCTAGGATACATGTGACTAGGATTCAACGATGATCACCAGATATAGAAGAGATATCTGCTAGAATAGATAAATTCCATGGTGTGAAAGGTAGATCAGATGGCTCAAATGAAGGGAAAGTAGATTGGCAAGAAGGAGAGGAGATAATAGTAGGTGGGAGAAGGAATGCAGACATAGAAGAGACTATAGAAAGAGAGGTGATAGAGGAAACAGTGGAAGATACCGGGGAAAGTGGGTCATTAGAAGGCGAGTTAATGGAAGAGATACCAAAATTCAAAAAGGGAAATAGAGTTTGAGCTATAAACAATGATACAGGACAAGTAGAAGAATGGACTATATTAGGTCTTGCAGGAAAAAGATCAAGCCAAGCATGGGCTGATTCGTACAATGTACAAGACTCTCAGTCAGGTGACAAAGGGTGGGTTAACTTGAGGGATTATAGTCAGGTAGAAAAAATTGAAGATGAAGAGGTGTTGCTGGGATTTGAAAATAGAAGCATAATGGAAGCTAAAGAAAAAGAACTTCAAAGTTGGAGAGATAACCAGGTATATGAGGAGGTAAATGATGTTGGACAAAAAGCTATAGCTACAAGATGGATAGTAACTGAAAAGATAAAAGGGAGGGGGGGGGGGGGGGGGGGGGGGGGGGGGGGGGGGGGGGGGAGGATATGTAAAGCAAGATTGGTAGCTAGATGGTTTGAAGAAAAGAGGGCAGAGTGGGAAAAGGATGCTCCCACATGCAATGCTGAAATTTTAAAATTTTGTCTAACCATGATAAAGGTGAAAAATTGGAATTGTTATACATTGGATGTCAAAACTGCATATTTACAAGGTGACGAGATACAAAGAGAAGTGTATTTTGAAGCCACTGAGGGAAGACGGTTGGAGGGGATTATGGAAGTTGCAGAAAACCGTCTATGGGCTCAAGGATGCAGCAAAAGCATGGTATTGTGAAGTGGTGAAAGTAGTGAAGGAGCTTCAAGGTGAGAGAAGTAGACTAGAACCTAATATATTCTTTTGGAAAAAGGACAATAAATTGAATGGCATTTTGTGTACACACGTAGATGATTTTAGCTACGGAGGAACTAAAGGATTCTTGAAGGAAACAATTGGGAAATTGCAAATAGGAGAACAAGAGAGTAAAAGGTTCAAGTATATAGGAGTAGTAATAGAGCAGAAGGAGAAAAGATTTTCCCTTAATCAGTGGCAGTATATAAATTCCATAAGAGAACCAGAGGCTAGAAGATATATGGGTAATAGAGTGCTAGAACAAAAGGAGTTAACAGAGTATAGATCAGTGGTAGGACAGCTGAATTGGGTATCACTACACACGATGCCAGAAATATCATGTGATGTTAGCGAATTAAGTAAAGCATTTAAAGAAGGAATAACTCAGGATATGAAGAAACTTATTAAAATTGTGAGAAAAACTAAGAGCATGATGGGCGAAGTTACAATAAGTGAGATGGAAGAAGAAAGGATTTATTGGGAAGCCTATGTAGACGCTTCATTTGGAAACATAGAAGATGGCCGTACTCAACTGGGTTTTATTATTTCCTTGACAGATGGGAAGAGGAGAAGTTCCATATGGTGGAAGTCTAGGAAATCCAGGAGAGTAGCAAAATCCACCATTGAGGCCGAAGCCCTGAGTGTTGGGGAGCTGTAGAAGGATTGATATATTTCAAGCATTTGTGGGAAGAGGTAGTTGGAGGGAGAAATTTAGAAGCTTTGGTTAACACTGATAGTAAAACACTAATGACCGCCATCAAACCAAGCACTGGTGTAAGTAGGAAGATTAAAAATAGATATTGCAGCAATAAGGGAAACCATTGAATCCGGGGAAGTAAAGGAGGTGAGATGGATAAAAGGAAAGGAGCAAGTGGCTGATGTATTAACTAAAGCAGGAGTTTCAGGGGAAAGTATTAGAAATTATGTAGAGGGTAAAGAGTTGGAGGATGAAGGAAATTAAGAGGGGACTAGGTTAGGAAACAGTCGGAGAGGAGGGAGAAAGAGATAAGTGTGATTATATATTGTATAATTGTTATTGGTATTTTATGTATTGTTGAAATATAGTGGGTGTCCTATATATGGACAGCATATAGTTGATTCTAGAAGGTGTCTGTTGATGTATTTAAGTTGTGTTGTGACATCATAGACAAGATGGCGGCGGCGTCGGGGGGATGTAAACAATAACACGGTGGAGTTAAGGCACATGCTGGTGGTGTGTGGTTGGTAGGGGAGAGCTCTCTGTCTGGTAGGAGTTTTTGGGTCGTAAGTCTTGTTGTGCTGTTGTTCTAAGGTGATTTATGGAGTATACTGAAGTTGGAGAAAGCATACAAGTGGGTAGATTATTCATTTGTGTAAATAAAAGAGGTTAGGCTAGGCTAAAATTCAAAAGGACATTTATTTTTCTGAGTCATCTGGAAGTTTGGAGTAGCACATTTTTAAATTATGCCTAATAATAGTTTGTTCATACACGAAACAAACCTTCGGTCTTCACATTAGGATTTACTAGCGCCAAGCTGGAAACCGGTAGAATTAAAATTACACTTGTGAGATCCAGGGACTAATGGCATCTATACCAGGTCACGGGGCATGTATACCCAGAATGCCCACGGCTACCTGTGACCCATCAGTTATTTTCCTACCGCCTTTAAGATAAGACGTGTTACTGTCTATCTCATTTAAAGCCGGTTTTTCAGTTTGCCCGTTCTTTATCCATTTCATTTTTTTATTTTTCATTCCTTTTCTTTCTCCAAGTGTGATCAGTGTGTGGTAAGAGTGTATACGTGGTATGATGGAGAATTTTGCCTCAACATCGGGATCGTCTACCGCTTCGAAGAGGAGACAAAGGAAATGCCCAGGAGTCAGTGGCTTCCCTTGTTCTAGGTTCCTAACTTCGGTGTCGACGGATCCTCATCCAACGTGTAGTAGGTGCAGGGAAAACGTATGTACGGTTACTAATCCGTGTTCTGTTTGTCGCGGTTGGTCGGTGGAACAGTGGAAGAAGTTCTATGGGAAAAGCCAATACAAAAGAAAGGGGTGAACTCCATCTTGGATGACCAACCTACCGGCTTCTTTTGTATCGGTAATAAACCAGGCTGCTCCATATGTTTCTCCACCTGCTTTTGAATTGTCTCATACCCCTTCGGTTTTCCTCCTAGCGGTTCTGTATCGAAACGTCAGGAGGGGCCTTGGGTAATTTTATGAATAATTTGCACTCTCCTTTGTTCCCAGCAAGTAGAGGGGGAGATCCGCCATCTTTGTTCCAGGCTCCTGCTACTCAAGCGCATAGGTTAGATGGTACGTGGTCAGCGCTAGGCCTACCAGGCGTACCAACCTTGGATGGTCTGCTTGCGCATTATATGACGTCACGGTTCCAGCAGGGTCCGGCAGCGCTGAATGTTCCTCATCCCCCGGGCTTGCAATTTATGGGAATGGGTTAATGCCGCTGCTTCACCATCCCACTCAGTATTTACAGCGATGCAGAACGTGGGAGGTAGTTTGGCAGCAACGTGCGGTTGCCAGCAGAAACCTCTCAGTCTCTCCCTACGAGAGGGATGACGTCACAGACCGATTCCTCCGGCCTTTTTCGCTGCAGCCCAGACGCTAATACGCCTTCTGACCCGTCAATGCAAACTGTAATGCAGAAATTACATGGATATAGAGGGAGAGAATGAATAAGAGAGACAAAAAGAAAAAGTGTGATTCGCCTTCTTCGTCTTCTTCCTCTAGTTCGGCGTCATCGCTAAGTCCCACGATAACGTCACGGCGAGCGCCAGTCAAGCGTTGGAGGAGGATTCGGGAGTTCCTAGCGGATCCTCGGGCCAAGAGAAGAAAATCAATTCTTCCTCTTCTTCGGACCAAGACTGTCATTTCCAAGTCAGCAAGAAGGTCGGAAAATCAGTGGCTATTAAGCACAAGGTTGGCAGACGAAGCCGTTCGCAAGAGTCCGAACAAGCGAGAGAGGTGACGGCCGCGGCGAGCTAGCGGCCGAGGCGGAGTTGCCAGTTCGGATCGCAAAAACTGCGATACCTCTGGTAAAATCGACGTTGGCGGCGAAAGGTGCCAAGCAGGGAGGATGGAATGCAGGTCCCAGTTTTCGCCCGTAAGGCCGTTCAAAATATGTACGAAGGACGATAAGGTCTCCTATTAAAAGTACGAAAAATAGAGAGTTGGCAACCTCGGCGGATACGTTCGTGGAAGGCAGTGTCCGTCTGGATAGAAGGCGAGGCCGGGCTCGCCGACGCTCGAAAACGATGCCAATGCTAATAGAGACGAACTTACCTCTGTCTTAAAGGGAGCCTTCATCTTGGAGATCTAGACGAGATTCTTGCTCTAGATCCGTGAGCAGAGAAAGAGTGAGACGTTCTCGTTCCCCTGCTGACTATCTGGGATCGAGCCAACAGCGGCCAGCAAAGATCAAAGAGACCGTGACCGTAGGGGCAGGCGGCCGTGGAATTCCGGGCCGTCTGTCAGAAGATAGAGGCGAGACAACATCTCTCGTGACGGAGAGTGGTACACTAGAGCCGGAGGAAGGAGAAAACCAAGAGTTTCTGGCCTCGTATGCAGAGGTTATTGATTTGATTCGTCAATTCAATAGCCTTTCGGAGAAGACAGAAACACCGGCCAGTATGCTTCCTCCTGGAATTGACATGGCGTTTGGACTAAAGAGGGATACCAAGGTGTCGTATGAATTGCCTTGTTCGAGTCATGCGGAATCGGTCTTGCAACACGTAAACGCAAAGATTGCAGGGAGGGATAATTCCTTAAGATCTAATAGATCATTTAAATTTATTCCCCCTCCAATGATAAAGCAAAGGAAATATTATACGACACCGAAGGTCCCTTTGCTGTCTAGACAAATGAACCCTAATGTTGTAAGGTTAAGGCCTGGATTAACCTTGGATCAGGTTAAAATGGAGTGCCCTTCGATGACGTACCAAGAGGCTGCTACGTTAGAAGCAACAGCTTCTTCTGTCTTTCAGGCTGCGTCCTGGTTAGACCTTTGGTCAACAGCAGTGGCGAAAATTGCATCCTCGGAAGCAACAAGGAAAGTAGTGGATGAACCATTGTTCATTAGATTACTACAGTCAGGGTCCAAGGCGATTGCGTACCTGACAAACGTAAGTGCCAATGTTTGGGCAAATATCCTGCTAATGAGGAGAGATGCAGCATTGGCTAGACTAAGCCGCAATGTGGATTTGGATTCCCTGTTAGCAATGAGGAATGGGGATATCTTGGAATCGCAACTACTGTTGCCAGAGGTCATACTGGAAGAGGCGATAGATAGAAGAAGGATGGACACTAACGATAGGTTGGTGCAACAGGCAGTTAGGAAAACCTCTAACAGTCAAACTACTCCTTTGGAGGGAAGACAACAGCAGATGTCTCGAAAGAAGACAGTGAGACATAGCATCCCTAATAGAGTCACAAGACCCTCTTCCCCAAAGACCCCCTGATCCCAACTCCTTGACGAGGTGGGGGGCTTAGGGATCCACTGCAGAGAGAGTATGCCCCTTTACGCTTACACTCTCTGCTGTGGATCCAACTGAACATTGGGACCTTTAACTCCTTTACTCCTCCTCCTTATAAATTTTCCCCTTTCCCTTCTTCTTCTTTCGTTGATGACCCTGGCATGGTTTTGGAATATTGAATTGACTGCTCTTTTAACCTGATGGAGGGTGGAGTTGGACGGCATGCCACTCCACCCGTAAAACTAGAGTACCTGACGTGGTCGAGCGAGGGGAAATTTTTATGTCAAGCCATGCCCACAGTGCTGGGTCCGATCTCATGGGACTGACGACCCTTAAGGCACTGTGTGTATCGCGTATATCCAGGTGAGTGTCCCAGGGCAGTTACCACAGCGTAACAGTATTGCTCCTCCCTCAGTTGGGCCTCCTTGGTGAGAGGGATCTCATCCTGGACGAAATATTTAAACTTTATATATATGGAAACCAAAACAAAAACCCCTACGATTTCTGGCATGGCAATGGACTATTCTAAGGAAAACCCAGGTAATGAAGAACAGGCTGGTATTAAAACTCTAATACCATACAAGCCGCAAAGAAAAAGCAAATTTAGAATTGACCCAACCTTGACTCACTTCGACTCCCTTTTTGGGAGTGGAAGTTGGTCAAGGTTCTTGACCTTGGAAACTGATAGAAAAATATCTGCATTACGATTGGAAAATTATTTGTTAAGTAGGCACCCAACCTCAGAAATGTCATTTAGACAAATAAAAGACCAGGTGTGGTTAATAGAAACCACTACAAAAAACCAATCTGAAAACTATTTAACTATAAAGAACATTGATAATATAAAGGAAACATAAGAAAAACACATGACAGTATGAACAGCGTACAGGGTACTGTAGTACTTTCCTAAAAGTGAGGAACCAATTGAAAAAAAATATTTTGCTGGATTCCCTTAAAAAAAGGTACAACAACGTGCAAGATTGCGAAATAATATAGTTTAACCAGTAGACAAAATAAAGAAAATACATTGAGAATAGCAAAAATAAAATTTGAAGGCCAAGAACTACCTTTCAAAAAAAATTAAATCATGGCCAAAAAAACAGAGAACTGAGGCCTTATGTTCCAAAGCCACTACACGTGCCAAAACCTGTAGTAAATATGGACATACGGGAAAAATTGCAGAAATAAATCTATATGTGCGTATTGTGGATCCGACGAACACACACAGTGGAAGTGTGGTGAACCAAAATGTGTGAACTGTGGCCAAAATCACCATGCTAGGTCTAAGGAGTGTATGTATTATATATACAACACAGAATTAAAATTACTTCAGGAGAGATCAGGAATGCCAATTAGAGAAGCCAAACTAGAGTTGAGAGTTAGAGGGATGCATGATCCGCTAGGAGCAAATGTTCTCTACTTGCATTGAGCTCAAGGAATGAAACGAAAATGGAAGCAAATAACAAACCCCCAATAGATAAATCAGAAGAAAAATAGCTTTACAAGAAACTAATATAGCAAGAAACCAAGAAACTTGTGCAGATATATGTTCAAATTCATTTGAGATATTAAGGGAAATGGAAACACAAGAAAATGATACATGTATCACTGAAACATCACGAGATAGTTATGAGCTGGTAGCTAAAGATAAAAAAAGGCCTTTAGAGAGAACTCCACCCAAAACCAAAAAGCCAACAATTATTAGAGAGGTATCTGTTAAAGCAAAGACCAAGGATCCAAAAAAGTGCACAGACCAGAAAATAAGAACATACCTTTGTCTCCTAAAGTAATAATAAAAGAAATGAATGGAAATACCCAGAACAATATAGAAATTATAGAGGTTGAAACACCATAGACAAAAATGATTATGTGAAGGGAGAAGAGATTACCCATCACGGTAATTGGTGCACTAAGAGTAAATGAAAAAAGGAGACACATAAAACACATGTGGATGTAATGAATGTTTCATAGAATTAGCAACAAAGACAGAAAACAAACATACAAAAGACAGTTTAACAAACACTTATACGAAATTTTATAAAATGTAGAAGATAAATAGAAACCAACAAGGTCTAGGAGACTCACAAAAACAAAAAAGGCTGTATGTGCATTGGACATCTAGTGTCGTATAAGGAAAAACAAATAAATGTCGTAAATAAAATTTTAGAAAAATTGCAAATAGATAAACCACAACAAGAAAGTAATGCTTGAACACACTTAACATAATATTTTCAATAATTATATAATACAATGGAACATAAATGGTCTTCAGACCAGATTACATTTGGGCGAGAATTACAACGCTTACTGAAAGAATACGAACCAATGATATTATGTTTACAACATTTTGTTAATAAAACAGTATCAAACAATTGGTAATATACCTTAGTATCTACATCTAGAGAAGAAGAAGGAAATTTAGGTACTGCTATATATGTACATAACAAAGTTTGTTACGGACAGGGTACCTGTAAACTTTGCTGACTTGCAAATATCAAGCATCAAAATACGAATAAAAAACTATAACTATGTAATTTATAACATATACAACCAACCTAACAAAAATTACGACATAGAAAAACTTAACGATTTGTTTGACAATGCCAGAGAACCTACACTGATAGTAGGGGATTTTAATGCTCACAACCCAATATGGGAGTAACTGTACAATCTCAAATAGAGCAGGGAGTAAAATTGAAGAGTTCATGGAGTCAAACGACATGTGCTGTATAAATGATGACGAAATTAGTACATATTTTTCAAAAACACATGGAACATTTTCTTCAGTAGACCTTACTCTTTGTACAACAAATATAGTTGACAGAAATAGATTGGAATATAGTTGATGACTTGCACACCAGTGATCATTTCCCAATATTAATATCCTTATTACATAATAATCCTGCAAAACATGTTCCTCACTACAACATTAATAAAGCAGATTGGGAGATATGAAATGCACACAAGAAATATCCAACATTTGAATACTTAGAAGACCATAATGAAAACTAACAAAATTCTCGTTGATTTCATTAAAAAGGCTGCTGATCAAGCAATACCAAAGTCAAAGCCCCATCCAACAAAGCACAAAGTCCCTTGGTGGTCTGATAAACTAACAGAATTAATTAATATAAAACACTCAATAGGGAGACGGTTAGATAATTTAAATAGAACGTTCAATAAAAATAAATAAAACATTGCCAATATTAGAAGGAACTTTACAAAAATGACTATATTATTATTAGAAATTGATACATTAAAGCCTGTATACAACAAAATATCTGCAAAATTTAAAAGGGAAGTATTTCAAGGAAGAATAATTTCATGGAGGAAATATGTATCAGATCTCTCTAATAATACTCCCATACAAAAAATATGGGAAAAATTCAGAAAAATAAATGGTACCCAAGTTAAACCACCTAGACATGCCATATTGAAAGATGGAAAAAGAATACTTGATCCAAAAGAAATAAGTAATATAATAGGAGAAAACTTAGCTAATGTAAGTAGCGATAAAAATTTAGATGAGCACTTCCGCACAAAGAAAAATAATGAACTAATAAGAATAAATTTTGAAACACAAGAAGATATATATTATAATAGAAAATTTAATATGGAAGAGTTGGAATATGCTCTCTCGAACAGCAATAAATCTGCTCCTGGAGGTGACAATATTTGCTTTGAGATGATCGACCACTTG
This sequence comes from Macrobrachium nipponense, assembly GCF_015104395.2. Lineage (NCBI taxonomy): Eukaryota > Metazoa > Arthropoda > Malacostraca > Decapoda > Palaemonidae > Macrobrachium > Macrobrachium nipponense. Next base: position 57,598,241 of record NC_087209.1, read on the forward strand.
GCTCCGCTGGCAAAGTCATACTTATTACAATTTTATAATCATTTATTGGCTTTAGAAATTTTATTTCCTGATGAATGGCGTAAAGCTATAATAATTCCTATCCCCAAACCTGGAAAGGATCCTAGCAATATTAATAATTACAGACCAATATCTCTAACAAGTTGCTTATGCAAATTACTTGAAAAGATGGTAAATGCTCGACTAACATGGCACATTCGAGGGAAAACAAATTTTAACTCCCACTCAGTTTGGGTCACAGTGTAACAGGTCCACATTGGATTCTCTCTCTATCCTAGAAGACCATATACGCAGAGGATTTGAACGAAAACAGATCACTGTGGCAGTCTTTTTTGACATAGAAAAGGCTTATGACACTACATGGAGGTATCCTATTTTAAAAGCATTACAAAACAACAACGTTCGTGGACATTTACCCATGTTTATCCAAAGTTTTCTAACAAATCAAAGTTTTCAGGTGAAAATTGATGATGCTTTGTCCAGAACATTCCCACTTGAAAATGGTGTTCCACAAGGAAGTGTCCTTAGTTGCACACTATTTACCTTAGCAATTAATGAAATTAATAAAAATCTGCCCACCGGAATTAAAAGCAACCTTTATATGGATGATTTTGCCATCTTCTATTCAGCATCTCGCATTAAACATGCAGAGCGCATCACTTAACAAATCTATAATAAAAATAGATGAATGGACCGTCATCTGTAGGATTTTAAGATTGTCCATAAGTAAAACTCAAGCAGTAATATTTTATAAAGATAAAAGATGGAAGAAAGGTGAAGAAAATAGATTTGAAAATCAGAAATCAAAGTATACAAATTGGCCAGACTGCAAAATTTTTAGGTTTAGTATTTGATACTCACTTGAACTGGAAAGCCCACATAACATATGTGAAGTCCAAATGTAAAAAAGCATTGAATCTAATTAGAAAATTATCAAACACTAATTGGGGAGCTGATAGACAAACCCTTTCATTACTATATAAAGCAACAGTGTTGTCTATCATTGACTACGGAAGTGAAATATACGGCTCAGCTTCAAACGCAGTACTGAAAATGTTGGACCCAGTTCATAATGAAGGACTTAGAATATGTACAGGAGCTTTTAAATCATCACCAATCTCTTCTTTACAGGTAGAATGTGGTGAACTACCTCTCTCTCTCCATAGAGAGTTAGTAACGATGAAAAGTGCCCTAAGAATTCAGTCAAGTGATTCACCAACCAAAAAATTATTTGAACTAAGGGATGTATTTATTAACAATCATTCACCACCTTTTCCAATTAGATCAAGAAGATTGTTTGAGTCACTGAATATAAATATCCAACTACCTCCAATAGTAAAACTACCTCCTCCTTGGATTATGAATAAAATAAACATTTGCACAAAATTAAAATTTCTATCAAAAAGTATTCCTATACCCCCCAGAACATCAGAACAACATACAATAGAGCACATAAACCAAAAAGGTCCACATTATGCAATATATACAGATGGATCCAAGTCAGAATACGGAGTGGGATATGCTGCAGTGTCCCAGGATAAAACATGCCAGTTCTCGCTTCCCAATAATGCTTCAGTATTTACAGCAGAGTTATGTGCAATAACATTGGCCATAAGAATAATCAAAGAACACTCCCTTAACAATTTCGTGATTTATAGCGACTCTAGAAGCGCTATAGAAGCCATTAATAGTTATAATCCCAAAAATAATATTGTGCAACAGATAAAGTTTTTACTATATAATTTATATAAAAAGGGAAAAAATATTGAAATATGTTGGATCCCTGCCCATGTCGGAATAAAAGGAAACGAAGAAGCTGATAAAGCAGCCAAGGAGGCAGTCCACATGATGAGAACAGATGTAAAAATCCCTGTTAGTGACACTGTAGCTTATTTAAAAACAAGAATTGTAAATAAATGGCAAAATATATGGAACGAAGAACCTGAAAGTAATAAATTAAAACAAATAAAACCTGACATTATGAAATGGAGCTCCATATATCAGAGAGAAAGACACACACAAGTAATCCTGACACGTTTACGTATAGGCCACACTCGTCTGACACATGGGCACTTAATGAGCAGCCCACGTGACCCTGCTCCAGAGTGCTCAGAGTGCAAGGAATTGATAACTGTCAGACATATATTGTGTCATTGTCCAAAGTATGACCAGCAGAGACTGTCAACTTTTGGAAGTAAAGCATTAAAAGATATTTTGTCAGAATCTTTCACATTTTCAGTTGTTCCAATTATGACGTTTCTAAGAAACACTGATTTAATTGATAAAATATAAAAATAAGTATATATACAAAAACCTCAGAGCAATTAATGAATTTTAGATCAAATTTTTAAGTTTCTTGACTATTTGTTAATTTTAATAACATTTTTCGTATGTATGGAAATGTGAGTAAATGTATTTAATGCCTGTTTGTATTCTAGTATGAAAGCCTATGCCTCTGTGCATTTTTTTTTTTTACCTAATTTTAACTTATTAAGTATTATACTACATGACCTATTTGGTCCCAGTTCCTGGCCTTTGGCCTAGACCTGGCATTTTATCAAATCCTTCGGGCCAGCCCTATGAGAGCTGAAAATCAGCTCAGTGGTCTGGTTAAACTATTCTTATAATAATAATAATCTTCCCCAAAGAGGATAACTCATCGGCCCTTTCACAATAGAAACAACAGAGGAAGGGGCAATAGGGGAAGAGGGAGAGGCTCAAGAAGATAGGATGGGCGCCTCCCATCACTCGGCCACACCAGTGGGGGGTTGCCTGGCAAATCACTGGAAGGTGTGGCAGGAACTAGGGGCAGAGCAATGGGTGGTGGATGTTCTCAGGATCAGGTATTTGATTCCGTTCGAGGTAACCCCGCCCCTGACAAATCATCCATTACCCCACGTCACTTATGCCCACCCAAATTTCAGAAGGCCACTATTCTGCAGGACGAAGTGAAGAAGATGATGGAAAAAGGAGCTGTGCAACAAGTATGCAGTCCGACAAAAGGCTTCTACAGCAGGATTTTCCTGGTACCCAAAGCCAACGGGGAGTGGAGGACAGTAATAGACCTGTCAACGCTGAATCTGTTTATAAGGAAAACCAGTTTCAAGATGGAAACTCCGAAAACGGTTCTACAAGCAGTCAGAATCGGAGACTTTATGCTGACAGTCGATCTAAAGGACGCATACTTTCAGATACCAGTCCATCAGTCTTCAAGGAAATTTCTCCGCTTCAGTCTTGCAGGGAAAGCTTTCGAGTTCAAGGTCCTGTGCTTCGGATTGACAACGTCTCCTCAAGTTTTTACAAGAGTGTTCACCCTCGTGTCGGCGTGGGCGCATGCTCAGGGGATCAGGCTAATAAGATATCTGGACGATTGGCTGGTGATAGCAAAGTCCAGGGAGAAATTACTCAGGGACAGGGCGGCCCTCCTGCAGCTTTGTCACAGCCTAGGTATTGTGGTGAATCAGCAGAAGTCGCAGCTGGATCCAAGTCAACGTTTGGAATATCGGGAATGGTGATAGACACAACACAAGCCAAAGTATTCCCGACAGACCAAAGAGTAGAGAAATGCAAACAAGTGGTGAATGCCTTTCTGGGAAAGCAGACACAGCCAGCAAGACAGTGGCAGGTGGTGCTGGGAATCCTAACCTCCCTGGAGAAGCTAGCACCACAAGGAAGGCTACACCTTCGGTCCCTACAATGGAGGATGAAGGAGTTTTGGTCACCAACAGTAGATCACCCGTACGAGCAAATTCCCTGTCGGCAGAAGTGAGGAAACAGACTTGCTGTGGTGGGTGGACGACGACAATCTGACAGTGGGTGTCCCCCTTCAACAATCCTCCCCAGACCTCTTGCTGTTCTCGGATGCGTCACTAGAAGGCTGGGGAGCCCATATGGAGGAGTTGATGGTGTCAGCAAAATGGAGTTGCAAGGACAGAGAACTCCATATAAACGTGCTGGAGTTGAAAGCAGCTTTCCTGGCTCTACAAGAATTCAGGGAGAGAGTAAAGGGACACTCAGTGGTATTGATGTCAGACAACACCACAGTAGTAGCTTATATAAACAAGCAAGGAGGCCTAGTTTCTCGGCAGTTACATGTGATGACAGTTCAACTTCACCAGTGGGCTATAGAGAACCTGGTAGACATCAAGGCCAGGTATATTCCGGGAAAAAGAAACCAATCAGTGGCCGACAAGTTGAGCCGCAGGGATCAGATTCTGGGAACGGAGTGGTCCCTACACCAACAGGTAGTGAACAGGATGCTCATGTTGTGGGAAGGACCGATCATAGACCTATTCGCAACTAGGTACAACAAAAAGTTGGAAGTGTATTGTTCGGTAGTCCCGGACGCAGAGGCAGTAGCAGAAGATGCGCTACAACACCCCTGGGACAATCTGGACGTGTACGCATTTCCTCCATTTTGTCTAATCCGTCAGGTTCTGAACAGGGTAATGCGGTCTCAGAACCTCAAGATGACCCTGGTAGCCCCGTTATGGCCGAAAGCAGAGTGGTTTCCAGACCTACTGGAACTCCTAGTAGATGTGCCAAGAGAGTTATCTCCATGGAGCAACCTTCTGTGTCAGCCTCACGTGGAGAGGTACCACCAGTCGGTGAAGTCCCTATCGCTTCACGGGTGGAGACTGTCAAGTATCTCCTCCGAGAGCGAGGGTTTTCGCAGAAAGCAGCAACTCAGATGGCAGGTAATATCAGAAAATCATCTGCGACAGTATACCAAGGGAAGTGGTCAGCATACTGTGATTGGTGTCGTAGAGGGAACGTGTCTCCACTCGGTACCACTATTCAGCAGTTAGCAGACTTTCTGATATATCTCAGAACAGAAAAACATATGTCTGTATCTGCAGTGAAGGGGTACAGGGCTGCTCTAGCCTCAGTCTTACGAATGAAAGGAGTGGACATATCGTCTTCATGGGAGTTGGCCATGCTGATGAGGAGCTTTGAACAGTCATGCCCACCAAAGGAGCTAAAAGCCCCAGATTGGGATCTGACCAAGGTACTGAGTAGTCTGACAAAATCCCCCTACGAACCACTAAGGCAGTCCACGGATAGGAGCCTGACCCTGAAGACAGTCTTCTTATTGGCCCTGGCTTCAACCAAAAGGGTGGGGGAGCTACATGGCCTCTCATATCTCATAAAGCACTCGAGAGGTTGGAGATCAATGGTGTGTGAGTTTGTCCCAGAATTCGTGGCAAAGACCCAAAATCCAACAATAGTAGACGGCAGATTCGACTCCTTTACCATACCTTCCTTGGCAGACTTTGTAGACAACGACAAAGCTGAAATGCTCCTGTGCCCCGTCAGGGGACTAAGGGAGTACTTAAAGAGAACAAGGCACCTCAGGCCGGGGTGCCAGAGGTTGTTCGTAAGTACAGGACGGAACAAGAAGGAAGTGTCCAAGAATACAATATCATTTTGGCTAAGGGAGACGATCAGAGATGCTTATACTGCAGAAGACAGAGGGTCAGATAGCCAGGTGGGAGCTAGAGCTCATGACATCAGGGGTGTGAGTGCTTCCCTGGCATTTAAGAAGAACATGTCTGTGGATAAAATTCTGAAAGCTGGCGTGTGGAAGCGCCAAACAACTTTCACCTCATTTTATTTGAAAGATGTTGCCCATAGATCCTTGGACACCTTTTCCTTGGGTCCAGTGGTGGCGGCCCAACAAGTGATATAGTTCATCCAGTGCCCCGACGGGTCAGTTGCGTCTAGTCTAAGATGAAGGTATGAAAGTAGAATGAATGGGATGACTGGTCTTTTTTCTTTACTACTTTCTTCCTACTCCTTTAACTACGGGCAATATGAAGGAGAGTACCGTCATGTGCTGGAACGGACTAGATGCAGGTGAGATGGTCAGCCATACTGTGAAGCTATCTTAGCTGATGATATACTTTTCAGTAGCAACACACCCCTCTGGATAATAAGGAAAAGAGGGGTGAAGGTGGATCCAGTCGCAAGGGACAAGAGTAAACAGTAGAATGGTATCTACACCCAGTGGGAGGAAACCAATAGATCCGCTTATATCTTTGGTCCTAGGTTCATTGTCCATTCTCCTAGAATTTCCCTATATATTCGGAAATGGATAAGGTGGCAAACTCCCAGTCAGTTGTAGAGACTTACCTCCCTCCAATAGTAAGTCTATCCTAATGTTAAGACCGAAGGTTTGTTTCGTGTATGAACAAATACCAAATTTGTAACTAATTTGTATTTTTCATAACTAACAAACCTGAGGTCTTAACAGTTAAAGGCCCACCTCGAACCACCCCTCTAGCAGTCTAAACTGGGTTAGAAATATAACTGATGGGTCACAGGTAGCCGTGGGCATTCTGGGTATACATGCCCCGTGACCTGGTATAGATGCCATTAGTCCCTGGATCTCACAAGTGTAATTTTAATTCTACCGGTTTCCAGCTTGGCGCTAGTAAATCCTAATGTTAAGACCTCAGGTTTGTTAGTTATGAAAAATACAAATTAGTTACAAATTTGGTATTTTTTGAAGGAAATATCCTTATTTAACATTTAATAATTAGGATACTAACCCTTCTCTGGATATGGATACAACTTTGGAATAGCTTGGACCATTTGAAACTTTGAAACAGTTTCAGATTTGACAATTTCCCTTTGCAGGGTTTGTTGGTAATGCCTGTGTGCACAATAGGTATGGCTTTATTTTTGATCAGCGCCGTGTGTAGACATTACCATGCTCTATGGCAATGTTTAGGCTCCGACTTTTAGTGATTTGTGCCTTCTGTGCATCTTGTAAGGATGACCTACACAAATGCACTGGATGTGATAGATTGTGAGCAGTTTTCATGTGTGCTATCATTAACCCCACTCCTTGTATTCGGCATCTTTATTTCCCTGGTATCCTTCCACTAGTAGTATAGTTTCTCCCTATCTTCCTCCTCAGTAGTAAGGGGGAGACAGGCTTTTAGAGGACAAAGCATAGTGTTCAAAGCATTTGGAAGTGGGGAGTGCGTTCCCCCATCTTAGTTTTGTGGTCATACCAATTAAACTTCTTTGTTTATCTGGATTGAACATCTGTTGAAAGCCAAGCCCTTGAACCTAACAGCAGGGTACCAGGAATCAGTTACTGTAGCATTTGCTTCACCTTGGCAAGCAGTCTCAGAAGATAAAAGTACCATGCTCTTCACTGCTTCCTGTTCTGCCTTTTCCTCCCCTTTTTTTCTCGTCTATCTCCATTCCTTCTCCTCCGACTGTAAGAGAGGAAAAGTTTAGAAGTCCTACCTCCACAAGAAAGTCAAGAGGCAAACAACATTATGTGGAAGTTGGTTTTTGTAAGCGAGAGGGGTCATGCAGGAGTAATTTCTCAACATATCACCCAGTTCTGGGTGTGTGCATGCAGTGTCTCCTTTGGACTTGTAGCATTCTTGGTTACCCTCTTTTCCTTCCCTAGAGAAAAGATTCAGCCATGTCCCTACTGTTGTGTTCTCTCTATGGAGGCAAGGAAGTTAAGAGTCAACTCTTCCCTGAACCATAGCAACCCTCTGGTGTTTTTACACCAAGACCTAAGATATCCCTAAAACCAGTTTTCAAGCAGTGTGAGTGTTACTGTATTCCTGCACTGTAGCCCAGTGTCACTTGACTGTGTGGGTTTGGATTATTCATTGCCCAGGTAAGGGGAGTACTGAACTAGTGGAAAATGTGATCTGTCGCCCATTGAACTCTGTAGCATCCAGTATGTCTGCCAACCTTCTTAACCCTTCACCGAGTTGTCATACAGAACTACCTCCAGGAGGTATTTGAGGCCTACCATTAATAGGTGGATCTTTTGGTTTGTGGGTTGACAAGCAACCTCAGGATCAAGTGACTGGAGGCAGAAGGAGCATTCCTTTCAACGTAATAGAGGCAGTTATGATGCACTTTGGAGCCATGGCTTCTCTCTTAGAATCTTTGTGATTGGGTTAGATGATGGACTTATCTGTGTCAGTAGTATCTTCAAGAAGTGAAGGTTACTCTATGTGTAGGGATGGTGTTAGGTGTCTTCACAGGAAGAGAAGGCAAAGGTTACTTTATAAGTAGGGAGGACTACTTTTTAATGTTTTTCTCACACCAGACTTCTAACCAGTGGGCCAAACAGTTTTGCCTACAGTTCGTAGAGCAGTCTCATCTGTATATTGCAACTATATTCTGTACTCTCTGTACAGGTATTCGTTCACAAATCTTACAAAAGGAAAACAAATTATGAATCCTGGTTTCTCAGCTTAAATGGGCTTGGCTGCACCTGAAGTGTATCCATATCAAGACTCAGGTTTGTTCAGCTAGAGGAAAATTACAATGTCTTTAAAATTAACAAGAAATTAGTATCTCTTTAACTGGAGCATGTTGCGACAATCTGATCTCTGCTATTGACTTTTACATTATGTGAAGTAGACATTTCATTCTACAGTCAACTCAGCAGCCTCAAGTGTGTTGGAGATTCTCTGTTCCCTTGTAGTCATCATCTTCCCACATCTCTCCCCACTGCCTCTGAAGTAATTTTTGGGGCTGTAGCTACACTCCAGGCAGTTGATCTCATAATCTTATAAGATTTGTGCAGAAAAATAAGGATTCTATGAGCAAACACTTAGAATATTTGACAAAAAATAAGGGTGTGAGATTTGAGTGTGGTAACTCAGTGGCCATATTACTGTATATAATAATAAAAGTAATAAATAAAGATGAGAAGCATTTGTAGACAGCAAACCTCAACAAAAATTGCTCTCTCTCTCTCTCTCTCTCTCTCTCTCTCTCTCTCTCTCTCTCTCTCTCTCTCTCTCTCTCTCTCTCTCTCTCTCTCTCTCTCTCTCTCTCTCTCTCTTGCTCCTAGCCATTCTAAATTCTCATCCTTTGTTGCCAGTTATAGTTTATATCATTATTATGCAGTATTTGGTTACCAGTCAGTGGTAATGACAGGGATTTGGTTTCTTGAGCTTTAAATGTTGGAAACATAACTGAGAAATACTAGTTCCCTAAAGGTGTGTTCTTCCTAATAAAGTCATTTAGGATTTTGCAAAACTTGTATGGTAATGCTTTAAAACTTAAGAAGCTGTTGAAAATACACGCAACAGATTTTGTTCAGGCGATTTTACTTTATTCTGTGCCATGTTTGGGACAATTTCTGATTTTAGTATTTTGTTTATTTTCTCAGTGCACTTATTTCCTTCTGCACTATTTTTCATTTAAAATCCACAATCTTTACTTGTACATGTAAATGAACTACCATAATATTTAGTCACAACTTAGTCTCTTTTGTGCTTCGTACACTATAGTAAATTAAAATACTGTGTTTTGTATAAAGCTACTTTAAAATTAGATAATATATATATATATATATATATATATATATTATACTATCTATATATATATATATATATATATATCTATATGATATATAGTTTATTTATTTATCTAAAACATACATACATACATACATAGTCTGAAATTATATAATCTTAAGAAAAATAGAAAGGCAAATACAAACAAATGTACAAAAAGGCCACACATGTAAGTACTGGGTAAAAATGACTAGCAGATAAACAGTAATATATCCTATTGTGTGTTCAAGGAAAATGAGATAGAATGAAGAGCAGAAATTGGGTTCCTAATTGGTGGAAGGAAGCCTCTGTCTAATTTCCATTTAACAATATTTTACACACCACTGGAGACGATCATCAATACCCCTTGGAGGTGATGTTCCAAACTTCTGATCTCACTGACTTCAAATACGTAATGTCATATGTAGAAAATTTCCAGTTAACTTCAACTTGTTGCGATGCCCACAGGCAGTTTATGTGTACAAGTAAATAACTTGATATGGAGATAACCAAGCTATTGATATTTATGTATTATGATTATGTAGTATATATATTATATGCTTATAGGTTCCAGGCAAACTATTATTAAAGTTTGCAAAAATCCAGATATTTTCATCAAGATGTCTGCTCCCACCCCGGTTGTGGATCTTTATATCTATTTATATATATATATATGTATGTATGTAATAGTTTTGTAAATAACATTTTATTAGTATTTTAAAGGATATTTCAGGGGGAAAAAAAAGTCTTATTGTGGGTATAATTATTTTATTGTCATTTGATTTACATTTCAGATGCCTTTATGGATCAACATGAAAGCTTCCCATTTCTAGGAGACAAAGGGAGGAAAAATTTTTTTTTTCATGAGATTACAAGATTACACATAAGTTTTGTTACATTTGTTTCAAAAGAGGGGGTACCATGTTTAGTGGCCTTATCATTACAAATGGTACAGAATGTTCTTTCTAGCTTCACTGCCTCAAGCTGCAATGCTTTCTGCCTTTTTCTTTTCATTTGCTTCCTTTGATCTCTCACCTAGTAGTACATCATCTTTGTCTTTCCTCTGCTCCAAAATTCACCCCTCTCAAGAAGAAATATGTATGAGTGAGTTTCAATGAGTCTAGAAGTGGGGATTGAAGGGCTCAGTGAACTATGAAATGATAATGGTTTTATGCTTCATTCGTATTGAAAACTAAATTGTTAGAATTTGCTTGCTGAATGATAGCACATTTTTTCATCTCTATATTTAGAGGGATATTTTACTACAGTAAACAGTGCATTGTGTCTTGACTTGCTCAAACAATGTATAATTTTCTCAAACTCTCTTACCTTATGTGCACTCGACAAGAAAAGTGAAGATACAGTTTTCATTAGCTTTCGTTCATCGAATTTCCCATTTGTTTTTACTGAAAAGACATTGCTAAATTTACTCTAGAATATGAAAATACACTGCAAATTATATCATGTAAGTTAAAACTGCAAAAAGAAACTGTTCAGATAATTAAAAACATGATATATGTCCGAAGTAATTAGAATTTCTCAGATGGATTCGTTCATAGAGATCTGGTAGATAGAATGTGAATTTCTGGTTGTAGTACTATGTATCACGACGACAATATTTACTCGTGTTGCATCATCGTAAGTGGTGAATGGAATTATTTTAGTTTCTACAACTCATGTTTGTATTCCAAAACGATTAAAGTTAGCTGATGTCAATGGCAGTCAGATGTTGCGATGGCTAAGGCAGGTTGAGCAAATCTAGTTGCATCCGCAAGAGCATTTTCTGTGATGTGAGGAGGAGCCCTAGAACTTCGAGTGGGAAAGCGCAAGTCACTGGATACTGGCTTACGTAACGGATTTCACACTGATTACTTTGACATTTACGTGGATCGAATGCTAGTTGCTGTTTACAAAGCCACTGTCTTTACAAAAAATTTTGTATCAAGGTTAAAGTAGCATGTCAGCTCAAAGATTTTCTGGCTATGCTCCTATTACAAAGCAGTTCGTAGTTAGCCTACAGACTGCATTACTTTGCCACAAGGCTCAAGATCTCCCAACACATCAGCATTTTTTGCACAATATAAAACTTTGTCTGTGCAATACATATCGAGTTATTTGTGGTAATAAATATTTTTGCTTAACAGCTTTTTTCGTGAATGATATGTGGATGAAACCCAATTTTCAAAAGTACAGACTTTATCAAGAGAGCAAGAATGACTGCAGCCTGTGTCCAAAATTTTCCACGTCTTTTTACAATCTTTGAATATTACAGCAACTGTCGAATGAAATCAAGATTAGGGTATGAATTCCTTAGAGAATTAACTTGAATATTGTGATCCTTCAAATTTTATCTAACATAGTGCAGCACAATCTTGGCAGTCATATCACCCTGTTTCCCAGGTATCTGTGCACCGACTGACCGCTCTTTCTTCTGCCTTTCCCCCATCACAAGTCCGTCACCAATACTATAATTCATTCTCTCTCTCTCTCTCTCTCTCTCCACTTCTAAAACATACTTTAAAGATATAAAGTACCAATCTCCCAAAGAAAATATAATGAAATTAAGTAGTTATAAATAGGCCTAAGCCTTCACATAAGCAGATTTTGCTCTCTCTCTCTCTCTCTCTCTCTCTCTCTCTCTCTCTCTCTCTCTCTCTCTCTCTCTCTTTTAAAACACATTTGAAATATTATCATCCCTCAATCTCTCATAGTAAATATAATGAATTATCTCTATAGATAGGCCTATGCTTGTGCGTTCTCTCTCTCTCTCTCTCTCTCTCTCTCTCTCTCTCTCAACTTTTGAAACATTTGAAAAAATATTATCACTTGATCTCTTAAAGTAAATATAATGGATTAAGTATCTCTCGATAGGCCTATGCTTGCGCACTCTCTCTCTATCGTCATAATATTTCATCCTTTACTGTATTGTTCCTCACAATTTCCACAAGTACTGCCCAAATATTAAAACACTTTCTCATTGTTTAAGATCCGTCTTCAATTACGTATGAATTTTACGTCTGTTTAGTGTCAAACATTACTTATAAATAAGGTTTCACAGTAGGTTTTAAAAAAGGATGATCGATATTCTACCCAGAACTGACGTTACCAAACCAACATTAACAAATAATATAGAGCCTGTTTCTACATTCAAGTATAAATTAATATAGGACCTCTACAGAATCTTTATGGTGTAAAGTTAATGGAATTCTAGAAAGCAACAAACGCTATGATTTTGAAGCTCCGTCTCCTTTCTAGAGTTGCCAGGTGTGGCATTATTGAACAATATATGTCGAAAGATTTAAAAAAAAAACTATCTTAACTTTCCTTGCTGAGTGTACTTTTTGCTTGAGTTCATACGGGGCTTTGGTCTTTATCTGTGCTCTATCTTCATGAATTAGTAGGACTTCCTAATTATCTTTATATTGTACACTGCTAGTTTGAGACTGTCCTATAAATTTTTATTTTTTGTGATCTGGACACTACATCACAAAATATGTTTTTTGTTATGCAATGCAAATGCAAAGCGGGGCAGAGTCAATCATCCCTTTTGAGTCCAATCTGTTTTTCCATTTGCCTTTGAGAGTAAATACTCACCTGTACCCACTGGCAGTGCTCAGTTGTCAACAGTGACACACCAGTTTGTGTCAAAACATGCAATGTGACCAGTAGGGTACTTCACATTAAATGTGAAAATATCAAGTCATGGTACATAGCATTCATAAAGAATATAAATTATTTTTCAATAAATTACTGACACAATATAAAAAATTAAAGAAACTGTAAATGTAGACTTCGTTAGATTTTTAGTAATATATTTTCTCTTTCAAATGACTAATGACTACTAAGATATGGTTACCTCCATGTTTTTATGACGTAAAGCACACCAAAAGCATGCTTCAACAGAAAACTAGACAGGTTATCTTTAAAAGAAATTACAACTTGAAAATTTTTGTATACTACTCATATTATACACAGTGAAACTACATTAAAATTTAAAGCAAATTGGTGTAGATTTATTATGTTTGGTTGAAGTACAAATGATAAGTAAGGGGGTCTCTCTATCTCTCTCTCTTTATTTTTTTTCTTTTTTAAAAATCTCCTCTATCCATCTTCAGCCCTGAGGAGGGGTTTTAAAGCTGCCTTCTTACAAAATGAAACAATTGAACTGTTGGGAAGAAGTTACCGAGTTTTTGTTTTGTTATCAAATCTACCCATTTCCGAATGATAATCCTTCCTTTGAAACATATTTGTTTGTGAAATCTTTTGTAATGTGAATAATATAAAAGAAAAATATTTTGCACTGGTGAAATTGGGAATAATTCAGTTTTTATGCAATTATAGGATGCATTTATGGTAAATTTAGACAGAGTGATACTTGTAAGTAGCAGTCATTCATCTTTGGTCTAATGAGGAATTAAAAGTACAAGTAAAGAGGTTTGTGCTGTTCTTTTAATTGAATGTTTTGAATGTTGCAGGGAATCCACAAGATCTGCCTACCGACCCTTTGTTGCCCAGAAGTCCGCCACCCTACCACCAAATTCAAACTTGAGTCGAAAATGAATCTGACTAGAGTCAGAGTCGGGGTCACAATACCTAGTGTGCCAGCAAGCCCTTTGTACTATTTATGTGAATATGATTCTACATAAGGGTACACTGTTGAATGGCTTTACTTCTCAAGATAAATGACAGATGATTTGGAGTTTATTTTGCCAATGAGACATTATTATATCAAGGACCAGTGCCTTATCAAGTCTTAGCTAAAAGGACTTGACAGAGATAAAAGATATATAGATATGCTATATCTGTATGTTGTATATTTGTTATATATTAAATTAAACCATTTCCATTTCCTGATTCGATAATTGCTGTATTTATGAGGTGATTCCTCATATACTGACTGCTTTTAGCCCCAAACTACTATCTTTGCATGAGGGTGGCATCATTTTTTCCCCATTGTGTGAACTTCATTCTTGCTACTAGTGATGGTTTCCTCCCCAGTGGTAATGCAAATAGAAACGTGCAGGTTGACAACACAGACAAGCATTTTAGTAAATTATGCTTTCTAAACATACATGAACACTTTAAAATACCATAACCTAACAGTCCAACTAATAAAGTAGTCTTTATTATCCAAGATGTAAGCGTCCAGGTTTTTCTCACTTTCCATATTTTTAAGATTGTTTTAATTTATGATTTCTTATAAATGTCAAATATTTCCTTGACATACTGTTATAATTGAAAAGTTTCATTCAAGATTCATGGTGTAAAATAGATTTGTAAATAAAATTTACATATTACTTTTAGCTCCTGTGCACCAGAAAGTTTTACAGTTTGTACTTTTGTAAATATAAGCTCTACAAAATATTTTATTTTTAACAGCCACAGTTACCTGCTTAGAAAACCTAAAATATTGACTGCCATTAACTGCATATTATATCCAGTAAATAGAAAGATCTTGGTCCTAATTACGCTGGATAATGGAGATTCTACAGAAAAAATATTTATGTAATGATTCATAAAATGTCAAAATTATGTGTAGTGTTATCATAATGTAGAAAACTGGAAATTTTATATACAATATTAGTTATTTTATACAGTAGCTCTCAAGTTATCAGATGCTTCGTGGATATAGTCTTGATAAGTAACAAAGACTATATTAATCTGTGAGTTGACATTGACAAGATATCCACATGGCAAAACACCATCATAATAATGTAGCTGATAATTACAAAGTCTAATAAGTTGAGTTTTTACTGTATAAGTACCTAAGCTCCAACATTTTTAAAATGCTTCCAATCTCACTGGCCCTCGGTCATGTTGTTGTTGTAATTTCCCCAATAATACCATTCTATAAATATGATCTTGAGAATTCAGCCAAATGTTAAGACAAAATTACAGAAATTTAGTTGTGTATACCTAGCAATAATTTTTATAATAATTTTTTAAATGCCAGTGATGCGTAGCCTTCTGTAGTGATACATAATGTGCCCAGTCAGTCAAAATAGTACCTCATAATAGCTTGCAAACTGAATCAATTAGTATATATAATTGTAAAGTTAATTTTATAACTGAGCACGTTTTGTAAATATCAACATGTGCGAATGCTACTTGGAGTAAGTGCGTCTAACTGTGTAATCCAGAAGTTACTTTCATTGCAGTGTATGATCATGTGCGTGTGGTTGTGAATCAGAATGCTTGACTGTATAGATAATATTTTGTTTATAAACAATTATACGAAAGCGGTAAATATGCTGATTAACACGAAGTTCAAATTCCCAGCTCTTCCAGATGGTGTCTGCTTCATCATCTGGCCAAAGTCCTAGTGGACAGCTTGTTTAGAGCACAGTTCATATGTCTTGAATTCTTTCTTTAATCATTTCATATTTATATCTCCTGTCTTAGCCAGGCATCCTTATGGTATTTCATTGGCCATATCTTGCACTTTACTAATTTATAGATTTGTGTTACAATTTTGCTTCTTAACTTTAGGTTATGCAGTCTCGACTCACAAAACTGTGGGGAGATAGTACTTTTTCATTCGTCACTCCTCATGAGTATTATGTTAGTATTTTTCTTTAGGCATTGTTGCTGCTGGGCCAAGATAGGAGTAGGCATGACCAATGATTAAGGTGTGTCAATTATGTGTACGTACAGTTTCTCATTCCATGGCTTCATATGATGCAGTGTATGTGTTAACAACTGAATGTTATCCAGTACTAGCCTAATATCTGGGTGGCTAGATTTTGACTTGCTGTTGTTATACTGTTTTCCCCTTATTGCATGGTTGCATTGAAGATTTATTTTATATCAGTGTGATACTTATGTCATTTGTCCGCAAAGTACTAGAATTCGGGAATATTAAATACTGTCTACCATAATTTTGTTTCGAGTTTAGGTGGTACCTTATCTTCTCTTGATACCAAAACCATTCAGTTTTCAACCTCCTGGCACAGTGAATAAATTATAACAGTTTTCAACCTCCTGGTACAGTGACACCTTTATGTCAATGCCACTGATTTAGTTTAGTAATATTTCTTTTGAGCTTTATTAACATGTTTCAGACTACAAAATGGAGGATGTAGTTATGGGAGAACGATATTAGTGCATTTTTTCCACACCACTCATTGTTGAGCAGTAGACAGTTTTATATTCTTACGACATTAGAGGTAGTTGTTAAATGTATATTTTTTTAAGTAAAGAATACAATTAATTGTGATAATAAGATGTGCTTTTACTTGAACCAAGCATAATTAAAGTAATGTGCAGTACTGATATTACTATGAGAATTTGTTGTGGAAAATTGCAGTAATTGTTTGGTGGGCTTCTAATACACACCTAAGTAGGTAGCATGAATGTACCAATTATATTGTTGCATTCAGGTTTTCATGGTTAAAAATTTATTGATGAATAATACTAGAGATAAGGAATGTGAACATAACAGCTGTCCATATATTTATTAGTATAATGTTGAAAGTTCCTTTCCGAAATTGTCCTGATTTCATGTTGAAAGGTACCATATCTATATTAAGCTGGTTCCTATTATTGATTAGAAATATATAGTTGTCAGTGGTAGGATGAATTGACCAAATAATCAGGAGATTTTTACAGGAATGTGATAGTATTCATAATTTTCCAAGTATGTTTTAATCCTTGTCTGGAGTTCTTAAGCATTTTTAGCTGTCAAATGTTATGGACATGCATCTGGTAGCTCTTACAACAGTCATTCACAGTTTTAACAAAGTTAGCAGCATTATCTTGTTTAGATTCATATCAAAGTAAAATTCTTTCATTTACATTGCACGGCTGAACCCCCTCCCTCCAGTTACAGCGGGCTGAGATAACCAGGTTTAGTGCATAGTATTGACATAAAAGGTTACTTTCATTGAACCTCTTGTTGAGGTCCCGGCAAATTACACCATTTTTATGCAATACTGTACAGAGGAATGATACATTCTGTGTGTTGTAGCTGAAGGCTAATGAATCTAATGGATTTGTGTGATTGTAATTTAAATTAAGAGATGTATAATTTGTGATAAGATATTTGTGCCAATATTTTTTTATTGGCTCTTAAGCCAGATTGAAAGTATGTGCCGTTGTATGAAAGTCACGTCTGGTTTTCAGTCGGTTTTTCATTATATTTTGTATAAATATCTTTTAATTATTTGGTACTGTCATCTTCCTTTTTTGTTACAGTTATGCAGTTGACTTAGCATGATTGGAACTCATGTTGATCATGAGTTTGGTTTTTATATAATTTTAGAGGTGAATTTGATCTAGTAAGTGTATGAACTGATTTGCAGAATACTGTACATGGAATGTTTTGTATGCAAAAACAAGTGTATCTGTCTTTCTGGATTTTCTGTGCATCTGTACAATGCAAGTACTTATTCCAAGATATACAAACCAGTAAAATTAGCTTTGTCGTCAAGTGATTTTTTAATTTTATTATTTTATACAAACTTACAGTTTGCCACCCAGTTTATGTGGGCATCAGACTAATGCATTGGATCGTTCAGTAAATCTCCTGACAATAATACTCGGAAGAATCATTACTTTCCGAGGACTAATCGAGATGCAACTGTATGGTGGTCTCAGTCTCTTTCCTCTTGTGCTAAATGAATAATTTCTTTTTTAATTATCTCTTATCATACTCTACATGAATAAGCTTTGTACATGGCTATTTTAACAATGGTATCGTGTCCCTTCATTGGGTGACACACTCAGTGACTAGCATTTAAAGGAACAAAATCTTCGTCCCAGCCTGCTGCCGTAGGGCTCACTGTAATCGCATCAACAACTTTGCCCACCATACTAAATTTCTAGAATAAACTAATATATTTTTTTGCTCTCTCAAGGTCTTCACTGTCCATTTAGGAATGATTGTCTTGATTCCTGTCTGTTGGTTGTGTAAAAAAATTGTTGAAAGTAAATGTTTACCAAAACACTGTTTATTATTTACTCCAATTTCTATCATTTGTTTGGACTTTTTACATCACACCAAGCATCAGGTCTCACCTTTTCCCTCTCTATCTCAGTTGTGCAAAACAAATTTTTAACTATTGTTTTCTAATTGGTAATACATAAATTATGTACTCCAAGTTGCATATTTTTGGACTAGTAGGAGTAGGTATTACACATTTCTTTAAAACGACTCTCGCTCTTTCTCTCCATACACCTAAGAAAATAAACACTGACAGTACATTATACCAACTGGCAGCAGGCAGGACTTGCTTATTAGTGCCTGAGGTTCACAAGTGTGATGAGATTTTCTTTTCAACTTTTAACAGCTCTAAGTAACATCACTCAAGTTCCCATAAATAATGATCAAAGTGCCGTGATAAAAATGTTTTTTATTTTATTATTATTTACCTGAGGAAGTGGTACTGGGTTTCACCATGTTAATCATTAAAGCACACTTCCCAACTGAAAAAAAAATAACCATTATGTTTCTCTCTGATACTGAAGAGTTATATTACTGAGAGCTGTAAATATTTAAATTGAGCTATCCTGGTCCCTTGGGGAAATATCTCGGTGTTGTGATGGTTGTGAGAGAACTGTTGTGCCGAGTCCATTGAGGAAAAGGTTTGTGATTGGTTTTTGATACTTTACTGACAAGTTGGTAAGGTTTTATTTAGCCCCTTTTACGTTCATTCAGTACTTTTCCTTTATCTCTTCATTCAAAGTAACCAAATGTCCTTGGTCATCATAGAATTAAAGGAGACAATGGTAGTTAGTGGGGAAACTAAGTGTGGCATCACCTAGATGAATAAGTGTGAATTTTGACACAATTACCAAGTGTATAGTGTTATAAGTTATTTATTAAAGTTTTCATATTTTTTATTTCAGTGTGCATACAGTTCTCTCAGATGTGTAGTTGGCTGAAAATGGAAATGCAGTAGAGAAATAATGAAAAAATCCAGTCACTTATATGAGATCAGAAAAATATTTTGGTGTTTCTCTCTCATTGATACTATTTTCTTACTGTTTTAGGTGAACTGTAACTTTCACATTTAGAGATTCAATTTTTCTTCCTATTTATGCCAGGAACTGCTATAGATTCCAACTCTGTGGGAATCAGTTTTTATAGCAGCTTCATTTTCACTGATGTGTTGATACTGAAAGAGGATATTGTTTGTGTGCAATGTTTGCCAAGAATATTATTCATATTTGTGCAGAACAGAACTGGAATAAACCTACATTCATCACTGGTGGAGGTTTGATTTCATAAAAATAGAGTTTCAAGTACTTCCATGTAAACTATGGGAACAAATGTACGAGTTTTTCAGGGTAAAAATTGGGAATATTGCAGTTTCCATTGTTTGCAAAAATTACCTCAATTTTCAAGGTCTACATAAATCCTCCCTATAGTGAGAAAAGATGTGAATCCTTTTTCCTTATGTCAGAAAAAGAATTGTGCGATTTGTGTTCTTGTAATGATTATTCCAGTGCCTATACTTAGTACATGTATGTCTAAATTGCTCAGTACAGTATAAGTTTTCCAAGTCGAAAGTGTCAATATCTTTCCTTCCTTTTCAACATGAATTGTAAAATTTTTTGCTTTTCTGTTTTCACTTTTCTTCTGTGACAAATCAGGCATTCAGTAGCAAGGATCCTATAATCTACAATGTCCCTTTTAATCTGTATTTTAATCGCCTTTATTCACTGATAAAACTTTGTGTTCTTGCATGAAAACTGTGTATCAGTTTCTTTCAACTGATGTGGGTTTTTTTTTTAGGTAGAAATGATATCAATGAATATAACTAAATCTAAGTTGATTTTTTTGAACTTTAGTCATAGTACCAGAGCAACTTGACAGTTTGTACTTGAACAGATGAGTTATAAATATAAAGGTGGTCTATATTTCTTTTGTTTCCAAAACTTGGATTGGATTAGCTGACCAGTTTGGTTTACATTATTGTGCCAGTGGATTTTTTTAAATTATTCATTTTGGAATGACCATAATTGTATAGGGTAATGTAGTGAATTTTTTTTTTTTACTTTTTTTACACCATAAGTCTGTTGTCAATATGTTCATCCTTGATGTCTTCCACCTAATCTAATACCTCATATTATTTGTCACTGATAAGGATATCCAGGACTTGAAAACATCTGTAATTTCACTTATCTATTTTCTTTTATTTACTCCTCTTACTTTTAGTACTTACAGGGCTTGAAAGAAAACCTTTGTACAGGTGACTTGTTTACTATTATTTTATAAAAACTGTATGTACTCACAACCTAAAAATTGCTCGACTTAATTTTTCAAGTTTAGAGATTTTGTCACAAGATTTCCAACAGTCGTTGAATGCATATGTCTTTCTTGAAATGTGTCTGTTCCTAGACCATACAGTAACACAATGAACACAGGAACGTATGAAATTGCAGGCATATTGAATGAGACCATTTTGAGGTTCAAAGGACACCAATTTGATGACCTTTACAACAGAGAAAACTGAAGCATGAACTAATTTTTGTGATGCTTGAGGGATCTCTTAATTTTAATATTAAATGACATCCCTGAGATGGCACAATTCTTCTAAAATACTATTTGCTTTTATACTTTTTTATATCTGTATTTTTAGTTAGGTATGAAACAAGCGTATTTGGAAGAAAAAACAAATGCGAAAAATGATTTTGAATTCAGTGAGTTGTGTAGTCCCAAACTGGGAAATATTCTTTTATGTTCAAAGGATATTGTCATTATACATAAACTGTTCATGTTGTAACTGTTGTGTTGATATATTTTTTTAGCTAAAAGTCAGTTTAGATGCATGACTTTGCCTTTTGATCATTCAGGTGTCTGCAATAAATGTATGCTCAGGGTTGTGTTACAGTACATTAGCAACTATGTGGTCTCATTTTACAAGGGGGACACAGGATGGCTCGGATCGTAGGAATGATTAATTCCAAAACTAAATACTACTTGAAAACATTTGTGCTGTACTAATGATGTTTTTTAGTCAGTACTTTTGTACCAGGTTTTGTTCCTCTGTGAATATAATCTACCGTAATAATAAAAGACAAACGAAATGTTCTTATTTTAATTCTTACCCACTGCAGTTATGGTATACCCACCTTCATTATAAAGGAAGTTGTAATGTTAGCATTAATAGCTTATATAAAATTGATGATGGGTCCATCTTGAAGGACTGGCAACCTCACAAGCAGTACTGTCATTGCTTACAAGCCTTAGGGGTGCTTGTGAGAGGTGTTAATCAATCTTGAAAGAATAGTTGTGGGAAAATACCTCTGAATATTAATGGTCTTTTGATGTGATGAGTGTAACAATTTATAACCTGTGTGTGTGAGAACATGAAAGTAAAAGACCCAATCTCTTGTGCTTTATGATTCCCTTTCCAGGAATGATAATCAACTAAGTTTTCTTTTGTATCAGAAACAGACAGACAAGAACATTGTCAATAAAACTAGTTATCTGCTGATCAATTACCCAAGTAAAGAGATGTTATTCTGATATTAAAATAATAAATTGCAACTGCCAGTAAAAATCAGTCGGGCATATCTGATGATTGATATAGGAGGTAATACTACTTTGAGTGTATGGGATGTAAAGGTTCACATTAAACACACACAGTCCAACTTATACTAGTGTTTTCTGTATCATCACATACTTGAGTGTTAAAAAATAATAGTCTACTACATCACAAAATATTACATAATATGATAGCTTGTAAATGCTGAAATCCTGCCTATACAGGCATGAAAGGAAATGAAGATATAAGCGGTCAAAAAATCATTAATGTTAATATTTTATCATGGAAGGATTTGTGATGTGATTGAACAGTCAATGACAAATTAAAGCAGACTGATCCCAAACTAGGGTTGTGGTACTTTTGAACAAAAAAAGAAATGTAGAGCTGATGCAGTCACATTTGAGAACTATAACACCTGCTTCTCTTACTTATTGGCCACCCTTTGTGACCAAGTTCTCTTCCACAGAGAATGCGATACAGCAGTAAAAATAATACCTATTATAATATGGACATCAATTCAACTGACAATATATGGCAATTGTTGGAAACAATCCCTTCAAGAAATTTGTCAATCCTCAATCTTTTCAGTTAATCTAATGAAAAGCATTTGCGCAGGGCTATATAACCCAAATTTCATACATTCATTCAGATAAGTATAGACTTTTTCATAAAAATAATTCCCACGTGTAACTAATTATGACTAATTTAAACACTTTCTTAACATAATTTTGTAGTACACTATGTAGGGGTTCTCAACTATTATTTACCAATACCCAGTTTTTCACACCTCCCTTGGCCTATTATCCTGTATGGAATTAGACACTTTATGCTGGAAAATAAGTAACTGAATGAGGCACAGTATGCTGGGAAATAAATAATCAGAATAACAAGGATGTATTCAATCGAGCCTAACACAATGGTATAGTTTTATCTTGATTTTCTTTTATTTTTTATTGGTGGTCCTCTAGCTACCAAACGCCCCACAGAAAAGACCAAGTTACCCCACTTCGGGTCATTTAACTCGGGGTAAAGAACCCATGCTGCGATTAAGTAATGTTCCTTGCAATGGAATATTTGTCCAAACTGCAACGATATAAACTTTGGTGTCCACTTGACGCTTCCTCCAAACTGTCTACTAGTACTATGGTAGTTTTTTTTTTTCTTTTTAACCCAAAAAATCCCTTAGTTATGTCTTGATACTCTTTCTGTATAGCAAGCATATTGAAATTGTGCTCTGATTTTCACAGCGAGTATACCAATATGTTACAACAGACCCGGCATGAGGGAAGAGTCCAGTTTGACCCAGCAAAATAACTATGGTAGTACATAGCCCTAAATTTTTGCATCTCTCGCTACATCACTGTCTTGCAAAGGAATTGCAAAACATTGCAATTTTGTAGTATTCCTATTTGAGATTAGTGGCCCAAAGTGGTGCATTATACTCAGAATGAAAAGTCCGGCTGGATCCCTACAAACCTCCGAGGCTTTTTTTCATGACTTGTAATATGAATATTTTGTACAAAGCACAGTATTAAAATTTTTCATTCATATTCTTGATTAGTGGCCCCATACTATACTCATTTTACCCAGTTTGTTGGAAAAGTGCTGTTGTACACCATACATCACTACGGCAATTTACAGCCTTGCCATTTGGCAATTTTTGCATTACTTGCAACGTCAATGTATTGCAAGAAAACACCACTATTTCAGTTTTGTGCTCACATTAGTCATTAAAGGCCCAAATTGCATTATATTCCCAGTCTGGACCAAAACCCAAGAGACCAAAAGGTATCGCAAAGGAAATGGAATTGCTACTTCGATAGTGTTGCTGACAACCATACTGAAAGCAAACGCTAACATATAGCAATATATTGCATTTGTATTCAGTATTAGCAGACCAAAATAGAGTAGTATACTGTAGTACTTTGTATTTGCGCATTAAATAAACAAGGAGACACTAGAGGCCTTGCTCATTGTAACTGCAGCTCAATATGTGCTTTGTGTGTGTGTGAGAGAGAGAGAGTGTTTTACAGTCTGCACAACAGTGTCTTCCAAAATCTTGTTAGTCTCTTGTCAGTTTATTTCAGCGTTCGTCATATCGGGAAATGCCATTACCGCATCAACTCTAGAATTGTTTTGCGTATATTATACGTTCGCCTTCAGAACAGAGTTTTCGTTATATCTTATGCAATCGCTCTAAAACTTAACTGTTCCTACAATATCATCCTCACGATTGGGAATCCTCCCGATTGGAGATTTTTTTAATATAATCCTATTTTTGCATTATCTTTCACGTATTACTCCTGTATCTACGCAAGATGTTATGAAGTTCCAAATCTACCAAACAAAAGCATCAGCATTTCGTATTTAACATCGAATATGTCAAACGGAAACCAGCGTATACAGTTATGACGTACTCGCGCCTACCACAAGCTCACTCGTTCATCATTTTCGCTTCCTAATACAAACAATTTAACATGGCAGACGGCTGAATGCGGTTAAGGCCGAAACAAAGCTGACGAGGGCCCGGTAGCCCCCACCCCCCTTGCGCACACCCTGCAGAGTCATCTTATAGCCAGAGGCTGGGAGATGAACCTTACTTTCACTGATGACCTCACATCATCATCATCTCTCTTGCCAGAGATGGCCGACTCCTGGGACGAGGAACCGTCCGTATTCGGTACTTCCCTGTACCGGTACTACTCGCGTGACCTCTCTTCAAGTGGCTTGTAAATATGGCAAGGATAACACACTGCGCTTCTCTCGCGGAGAAATTCCTGCATGAATATATATTATGTATGTATGTGTGTGTAAAACTGAATCACGAAAATATGGAACGTGATGAATATTATTATATAATATAAAATAAAGACAAAGTCCACGAAGGAAAGTGAAACAATGAAGTACTGATGCGATGCCCTTCAACTTCTCGGTCTTTACCAAGATTAGTCAAGGAAGAGAAACCGAAAGGCCTCTCTGCAGTACTCTGCTGTTTTACTTTCCTTTGTGGCTTTTATCTTTACACACACACACTCATATGTGTGTGTGTGTGTGCATTTAATGCACTAGGTACTTATGCCTTTTAATATTTCCTTCTGGCTCTTGCAATATATATGTAATATATATCTATATATATATATTATATATATATATATATATATATATATATATCTATATATATATATATATATATATATATATACAATGTGTGAAAATGGATGTTTATTTAATTCCTTTCTAGGGTGTCTCCAAAGAAAAGACAAGACAGCAATCGCAGCTGCATTCACATTTAAACTGATGAATCGTGGATGAAACCACTGTGCACAAGACTTTCAGACCACTAGCTACTTCATGCATATGCACAGGAGAAAACCTCACCACCAACATGTCAATACCCCTCACACACAATGCACCATTCGCCTAGATCTTGCACGCACTGTTTCAACTCTTGGATAGAGAGGTCCTTCCTGTCTAACACCTCTTCCAGGCCGTCTGTCGGGGTGCAACTTAAAACGACAAGGGTTCAGGGGAATACAATTCATGACAGTCAAGACAGTCAGTCTATTGTGAATATCTTCTCGTGACTGTAACTGTGTTGATTCTCAGTCCTCTCTCATCCTCTCTGTTTCTAATCTCGGTCTCTCTCTCAATCTCTCGCTCTCTCTCTCTCTCTCTCTCTCTCTCTCTCTCTCTCTCTCTCTCTGGGTCGTTGTTTGTTCATTATTTGAACACAAATGCTTGTCGAAGGTTGAGTATGGTCTCACTGTATTTGCACACTAACTTGTGGTTTTATAGATTAACTGACAACTTCTCTAATTAGGTCCCATGATGGTTATTTCAGCACCCACAATCAGCTGTCGAATTAAATTCCCCTGACACTGATAGCTGACAAAACATCTAATAAAATCCTTCATTAATGCGAATATGCAGCTGGGTGCTACGGCGGTCGGCTGACGATTAAGGACAGGGGGCCTGACAGAAATGGCTATCGAGGACTGGAACTCCGAATGGATCTGGATGTGATACGAACGAGAGAAAATGATGGGAAATGTAAGATATTAGATTGTTTCAGAATAGTTGACTGGGTATTTTGGTTAAAAAAAAAAAAGGCAGGGTGTACATGACAGCAACGGATAAAGAACCCTGCTAAGTGTTAAGGCATTGAGACATCTTTACGACGAAACTTAATACACGAAAAGACGCATAATTCTGTACTCACCCTTTCACACGTACCGACCGACCAGCTATACTCGTTCACCTCAGCCCGGTTCAACTTTTCCAGCTGTACTGTGTGATATATAACCGGCCTATGAAAATGTTCTTTTACGTACTTTACATTTTCTACTGAAATTTGCTAACATTTATTCCTTTTTGTTAGACGTGTTTGTGCCCAGGCTCACTTTATATCCGTGCGATGTTCAGGGCTTCAACACATCTCTGTTACCACTATCGGGGAAGCGCAATTGTGAGGAAAGTATAGCCCAAAATATATGTAGAATAAATTTTCGGGATTTTAGAGAGAGAGAGAGTTTCGGGAAATTATATGAAGTGGAATGAGGGCGTGGTTAGGTTTCTGTAATCAAAGGACGACAAAGCTGAATAGGTGTTTAATCCACACAAAAACGACTATTACAGAAACGCAGGAGTCCATATTTTTTTCTGTGATTAATTTTTTTTTTTTATGAATTTACTTCCTTCACTAATTCGTGGCAATCGGGTAATTCAAAAGGTTAGTCATTAGAGGGTCAAATTGGAATTTTTCACTCAAAATGTGTAGGACGCAGTATTTTGCCTACCTGGTTCACGAAACTCACTCACTACAAAGCCCAATATATAATGCAGTATTTTCCCCCTAACTAATATCAAATATCTATCCAAAGCTGCAATATTTTGCAATCTGCCTGCAATGCAGTAATGTAATCAATGCAAAATTCGTCAAAGCACTAAACATGGAGCCTAACTGATTTGATTTAGGTTGAGGAATTGGAAAATGGCGATATTTTTCAGTTTACTTGCAGTACAACAATATTTCAACTATTGCAACATTCGCCACAATACCACAGCTATATAACCTTGCATAGTTTTTTTTCTTTTTTTTGGGGGGGAGGGGTCAAATGGAGTTTCTCCAACAATTTTTGTATAATAGCTTAATTTTGGGTTGATAATCGTATGACTGCAATAAATATACTGTAAAATTGTGGCAACAGGACTTTAGGATTGCAGTGGATTTTAATGGAAAAACTTTAAAAAACATTGGGAAAATCGAAACCTATCTATATAGATAATTACTGAACAATAGGAAAGTATTTGAAGAAATGCTGTATTCTGAAAATAAAAAAAATATATATATAAATAAATAAATACTATAAAAATTATTAATAACAATAATTTGAAGACTGATTTAAAAACCGCAAAGTAATTCCATATTTTTTCACAAGTAGAAATTCGATGGTTAAAAAAAAAGAAGAAAAAAAAAAAAACTGAAAGTTGTGAAAAATACACCAGACGATTTGGCGGGTTTCGGTCACGGATGGTTTATTAATAAATGACCAAAAACTAAAAAGAAAGAAAGAAAAAAACGCTGGATGGAGGATGAAAAAGGAAAGAAGAAAACAAAGAGGAAAAAGAAGAAAATACGCACTGATCTAAGATGACTTTCCCGACCTCAAACCAGAGGCGCATCCCGACCTCAGATATTTGCATTCCCTTACCCTCAGATAGTGATTCCCGACCTCAAACAGAGAGCGCATTCCCGACCTCAAGAGATTGCATTCCCGACCTCAGAGAGTGCATTCCCGACCTCAAAACGAGAGGCGCATTCCCCGACCCCAAAACAGAGAGCGCATTCACCCGACCTCAAACAGAGAGCACATTCCCCGACCTCAAACACGAGAGTGCAATTCCCAGACCTAAACAGAGAGCGTATTCCCGACCTCAAGAGATTGCATTCCCGACCTCAGAGAGTGCATTCCCGACCTCAAACAGAGAGCGCATTCCCGACCTCAGAGATTGCATTCCCGACCTCAAACAGAGAGCGTATTCCCGACCTCAAGAGATTGCATTTCCCGACCTCAAAACAGAGATCGTATTCCCCCGAACCTCAAGATTCATTCCCGACCCTCAAACAGAGAGCGCATTCCCGACCTCAAACAGAGAGCGCATTCCCGACCTCAAACAGAGAGTGCATTCCCGACCTCAAACAGAGAGCGCATTCCCGACCTCAAACAGAGAGCGCATTCCCGACCTCAAACAGAGAGCGCATTCCCGACCTCAAGAGATTGCATTCCCGACCTCAGAGAGTGCATTCCCGACCTCAAACAGAGAGCGCATTCCCGACCTCAAACAGAGAGTGCATTCCCGACCTCAAACAGAGAGCGTATTCCCGACCTCAAGAGATTGCATTCCCGACCTCAGAGAGTGCATTCCCGACCTCAAACAGAGAGCGCATTCCCGACCTCAAACAGAGAGCATTCCCGACCTCATTAAGAGCCCGACCACCTCAAAACGCAGCCCACCCGAGAACGCATTCCCGACCTCAAAACAGAGTGGGCATTCCCCGACCTCAAACAGAGAGCGCATTCCCGACTCAAACAGAGAGTGCATTCCCGACCTCAAACCAGAGAGCGTATTTTCCCACCCCTGCACAGATTGCCCATTCCCGACCTCACAAGAGAGTTGCATTCCCGACCTCAAACAGAGAGTTCGCATTCCCGACCTCAAACACGAGAGCGCATTTCCCGACCTTCAAACAGAGGGCCGCATTTCCCCCGACCTCAAACAGAGAGCGGCATTCCCGACCTCCCAAGAGAGCGCATTCCGACCCTCAAACAGAGAGGCGTATTCCGACCTCAAGAGATTGCATTCCCGACCTCAGAGAGTGCATTCCCGACCTCAAACAGAGAGCGCATTCCCGACCTCAAACAGAGCGCATTCCCGACCTCAAACAGAGAGCGCATTCCCCACCTCAAACAGAGAGCGCATTCCCGACCTCAAACAGAGAGCGCATTCCCGACCTCAAACAGAGAGCGCATTCCCGACCTCAAACAGAGAGCGCATTCCCGACCTCAAACAGAGAGCGCATTCCCGACCTCAAACAGAGAGCGCATTCCCAACCTCAAACAGAGCGCATTCCCGACCTCAAAAAAGAGACATTCGCCGACCTCAAACAGCAGCGCATTCCCGACCTCAAACAGAGGAGCGCATTTCCCCCGACCTCAACGAGACTTTGCCATTCCCACCTCAAACGAGAGTGCATTCCCGACCTCAAAACAGAGAGCGCATTCCCGACCTCAAACAGAGAGCACATTTCCGACCTCAAACAGAGAGCGCATTCCCGACCTCAAACAGAGAGCGCATTCCCGACCTCAAACAGAGAGCGCATTCCCGACCTCAAACAGAGAGCGCATTCCCGACCTCAAACAGAGAGCGCATTCCCACCTCAAACAGAGAGCGCATTTCCCGAACCTCAAACAGAGCGCATTCCCACCTTCAAACAGAGAGCGTATTCCGACCTCAAAGAGATTGCCATTCCCGACCTCAGAGAGCGCATTTCCGACCTCAAACCAGAGCGATTCCCGACTCAAACAGAGAGCGCATTCCCGAACCTCAAACAGAGAGCCGCATTTCCCGACCTCAAACAGAGAGCGCATCAACCGACCTCAAACAGAGAGCCATTTCCGACCTCAAACAGAGAGCATTCCCGACCTCAAAACATTAGATGCATTCCCGACCTCAAACAGAGAGGCATTCCCAGACCTCAAACATGGACGGCATTTCCGACCTCCCGAACCAGAGAGCGCATTCCCGACCTCAAACAGAGAGCGCATTCCCGACCTCAAACAGCGAGCGCATTCCCGACCTCAAACAGAGAGCGCATTCCCGACCTCAAACAGAGAGCGCATTCCCGACCTCAAACAGAGAGCGCATTCCCACCAACCTCAACAGGAGCGCATTCCCGCTCAAACAGAGAGTGCATTCCCACCTCAAACATAGAGTGCATTCCCAAAAACCTCAAACAGGGAGAGCGCATTCCCGACCTTCAAAAACAAAGAGAGCGCATTCCGACCTCAAACAGAGAGCGCATTCCAACCTCCAAACAGGGAGGAGCGCATCCCGACCTCAAACAGAGAGTTGCCCATCCAACCAAACAGGAAGAGCCGATTCCCGAAACTCAAAACAGAGAGCCGCATTCCCAACCCTCAAACAGAGAGTGCATTCCCAACCTCAAACAGAGAGCCGGCATTCCCGACCTCAACCGGGAGAGCGCATTCCCAACCTCAAAACCAGAGAGTGCCATTCCCCGAAACCTCAAACAGAGAGGCATTCCCGACCTCAAACAGAGAGCGCATTCCCGAACCTCAAACAGAGAGCGCATTCCGACCTCAAACCAGAGAGCGTATTCCGAAAACCTCAAGAGATTGCATTCCCGACCTCAGAGAGTTGCCCAATTCCGACTCAAACAGCGCGCATTCCCGACCTCAAACAGAGAGCGCATTCCCGACCTCAAACAGAGAGCGCATTCCCGACCTCAAACAGAGGAGTGCAATTCCCGAACCTCAAACAGAAGAGCGTATTCCGACCTTCCCAAGAGATTGCCATTCACCGACCTCAAACAAGAGAGGCATTCCCGACCTCAAACGAGAGCGCAATTCCCGAACCTCAAACAGAGAGCGCAATTCCCGACCTTCCCAAACCAGAGAGCGCATTCCCGAAACCTCAAACAGGAGAGCGCATTCCCGACCTCAAACAGAGAGCGCATTCCCGAACCTCAAACAGAGAGCGGCATTCCCGGACCTCAAACAACAAGAGCGCATTCCCGCCCTCAAACGAGAGCGCATTTCCCGACCTCAAAACAGGGAGCGCATTCCGGGACCTCAAACAGAGAGCGCTTCCCGAACCTTCCCAAACCAGAGAGCGCATTCCCGAAACCTCAAACAGAGAGCGCATTCCCAACCTCAAGCAGGAGCGCATTCCCACACCTCAACAGAGGCCGCATTCCCACCTCAAACAGAAGAGTTGCATTCCCAACCTCAAACAGAGAGCGCATTCCCAACCTCAAACAGAGAGCGCATTCCCAACCTCAAACAGAGAGTGCATTCCCGACCTCAAACAGAGAGTGCATTCCCAACCTCAAACAGAGAGCGCATTCCCGACCTCAAACAGAGAGCGCATTCCCGACCTCAAACAGAGAGCGCATTCCCAACCTCAAACAGAGAGCGCATTCCCGACCTTAAACAGAGAGCGCATCCCGACCTCAAAGGATTGCCCATTCCGACCTCAAGAGAGTGCAATTCCCGACCTCAAACAGAGTCGATTCCCGACTCGAGAGTGCATTCCCGACCTCAAACAAGTGCGCATTCTTGTTTAACGCATTCTCTAATACGCAAACTACATCGTGTGGTTTTCCTCTTTATGGTCAGAGAGAGAGAGAGAGAGAGACTTGCGTGCTGTCACCCTAATGAGAGAGAGAGACTTGTTAGTTGTTTTTGCTTAGGTCGCACGACGAGATGGGACGGGGTAAGCAAGTCCTGCCTCATCTAGATAATCATGTTGTCTCATTACGCAACCTTGTCAGCTCTCAAGGAAAAGGTCGCCAAAGGTCATGGAAATGCTTTAGATAGACGTGGGTGCTAGGTTCCCTACCCCGCTTGTTTTCATTTGCCATGTGTCTTCAAAACGGCGTCTAGTAGTTGTTAGTAGTAACTGCTGTACCCAAATTAATCTTTTGTTATCTCGTTTACTCTTTCGTTAAATTACCCTGCTCCCCAAATTTCATATCCTAAATGCAACTAGCAAGACTCCTCACTGGCATAAGGCCTGGTTCACCTAGCTTTCGTAGCAACGACTAACAGAGAACATATTCCAGTTTTC
>NC_087209.1:57632448-57714948 GCF_015104395.2 Macrobrachium nipponense
ATATTTCCACGGACAACCAGTAATCGGTTCAATCCAATCAAGCATTATTGTATAACAAATTTATGAGTTTTTTTGGGGTGTATATATAATATATATATATATATATATATATATATGTATATATACATATACATATATATACTATATACTTTATATATATATGATATATATATAATATAATATATTATATCTATATATATATATATAGATATATATATATATATAATTATATATATATATATATATATATATATATATATATAGAAGCACCCGAGAAGGACCAATAGGCCTAGTGCTTGATTCTTAAAAAGCAGACCTCTGGTTTTTATTTCCTGACTAGATAAAAAGGTCTGAGAGAGAGAGAGGGGAGAGAGAGAGAGAGAGAGAGAGAGAGAGAGAGAGAGAGAGAGAGGCATAACAGGAGATACTCGAATTAAAATAATGCTCGCCAAGCATATTCACACTCCGGATCGTATGGACAAGAATAGTCTCCACTTATGCACTGAAAAGAAAACAAGGTAGAAGGAAACCTACGAAAATGCTTGTTTGGTGCGACCCTGAACGCAATTCCACATGCAAAAATTTGTACAATTGAGAAATTCAATGAAATTATTAACTAACAAGCTGGAAAATATATTTCATTGATTCTTGAAATAGGCCTAACCATGTAACCAATGCTAATCAGATGCTAAACTATTCTGTGCTTTATCAAAAGAAATAATAACTTTCGATATAACGCTATAAAAGTAGAAAGTTAATTTACAAATATTAGGCCAATGCTTATGCACTCGGTTCCTGCTGCCACTCTATGGTGAACACTTGATATAACACTTTGAGAGCCGCAGAGTGTTTCTCGGGGGGCGGGGGAATTTTTTTTGTCTTTTAATAAACAATTATTGAACTAACATTGATCATTCACTGGGGAAATACTGATACGTATTATCAGATAAATAGGATGATAATAATTGGAATAAAATATACTAACTGGCAACCCCACGTGTTTCTAAAGAAGTACGATCAATTCTGAGATTTGTCGCTTCACTTCTGGAACTTACTGTACGAGATTTTTTGCTATATTAAGACTGATATCTGGATGGGTTAACCTTCCTCGAGAGAGAGAGAGAGAGAGAGAGAGAGAGAGAGAGAGAGAGAGAGAGAGAGAGAGAGAGAGAGAGAGAGAGAGAGAGAGAGAGCTGGTTTCTTACTTCAAACAAGCAAAACTTACCCGAGATATTCTATGATAAGGCTTTATTCTTCAATGGTTCTTGACATTAGAATAATATAGTCACGCTCTGCAAATAAATAAATAAATAAATAAATAAATGAATAAAATAAAAAATAAATAAAAAAATTTAAATACTGCAAGAACTTAATTCATAATAAGAGAGGACAAAAATAAAAAAATAACTTGTTCAGCTAGTAATTAATACAGCCTTACAATCAACATTACTTCCAATCTTTAAAAAATTTAGAAACAAACGTGGTCACAAATAAATAATAACACAGGTATCATTAACTAACAATCTTTTATTGGATTTTTTTCCTTTTTTATGTGACGATAATGAGTGATAGAATATTCAACGCTGATAAAGTCAGTTTATGTCATTTCCTCATCGTGACAAAGCTTTAAAAATCATAAAAGGCGGGCGGACAAAATAATGTCGGCTGACAAGAGGTACAGGAGGGTTTTACATTTTTTTTTTTTTTTTTTTTTTTTTTTTTGTTTTTTTTTTTTTTTTTTTTTTTTTTTTGCTAGCTACGAAAACAATTTTTTGCAATCTACGAAAAGAAAATATTTTGCAGTCTACGATTTTTTTTTTTGCATTCCCGGTAAAGAAAAGTTTGCAGTTTAATAAAAAAAAAATCAATTTGCGTTATTAAATTTAACTTTCATGTTTTGCCATTATATTTAAACATAAAAAACAAATCTCTCTTAATTAAGGACAAAGAACATCTTTATTTTTCTTTTGTTGTTCGAATCTGCTGCATCATTACGACATTGCTGCATTTTCTTGTTTTTAATTGCGATGAAGAACTGAAGAGTCACCCTCGTGAATATCTTTCCTTACTTAGTGATTTCGTATATATGACTTACAAACACATGAAAGCCCGAACAGGCTCACCTGAAGCCTAATGAACGCACCAAGTCCTGTCGTGACCTCAACTGTACACATTGCAAAGCAATAATGTGAACACAGCTCTTACATAAGGAACTCAGAGAGAGAGACCTTACAGACCTTACAGACCTTACATCTTGTTCGGGTTGCCCCAGGTCCCTCAGTGTAAGGCACCTCTAATGTCTACCAGAGAGTTGCTAGTACATCTTCCGGTATATTTTGCATCTTCCAATCTTGGATGGTCTGGGATGCAGCTTAGATATTTGTCGAGCTTATTCTTAAACACAGATAAGCTGGCATCGAATTGAATAGACGCTGCATTATCGATGCTGGTGCGTAGTGGATTAATGTCCTGTGTGCTTTCCTTATTTTTCCTGGTATAGCTTTGGGCACTATTAATCTACCTCTGCTTGCTCTTTCTGATATTTTTAGCGCCATGATGTTTTCGGCTATTCCTTCTATTTGTTTCCATGCCGGAATTATCATGTAGCGTTCTCTTCTCCTTTCTAGACTATATACTTTTAAGGATTGTAGTCTTTCCCAGTAGTCAAAGTCCTTAACTTCTTCTATTCTAGCTGTAAAGGACCTTTGTACACTCTCTATTTGAGCAATATCCTTTTGATAGTGTGGGTACCATGTCATATTGCAATATTCAAGTGGACTACGAACATATGTTTTATAAAGCATAATCATGTGTTCAGCTTTTCTTGTTTTGAAGTGCCGTAACAACATTCCCATTTTTGCTTTACATTTTGCCAATAGAATTGCTATTTGATCATTGCATAACATGTTCCTATTCATCATCACACCAAGGTCTTTAACTGCTTCCTTATTTGTGATTGTCTCCTTATTAGGTCCCCTATATGCATATAGCTTTCCTTCTCTGTCTCCATAATTTATTGATTCAAATTTATCAGAGTTAAATACCATCCTATTTACCTCTGCCCAATCATATACTTTGTTAAGGTCTCTTTGTAGCGCATTCCTATCTTCGTCACAAGTAATTTCTCTACTTATTCTTGTGTCATCGGCGAAACTACTCACTACCGAGTCCTTAACATTACTGTCTATGTCTGCAATCATAATAACAAACAGTATTGCAGCTAATACCGTACCTTGTGGCACATCGGATATTACCCAAGCTTCATCCGATTTCTCATCGTTTGCAATAACTATCTGTTTTCTGTTGTGTAAAAATTCTTTTAACCATCTTCCTACTTTATCAACGATATTGTGTTTTCTAATTTTCTTCGCTAATATATTATGGTCTACCTTGTCAAAAGCTTTTGCAAAGTCTAGATAAACCACATCTGTTTCATTTCCGCTTTTCATATTTTTGTATATGTTCTCACGGTGGACTAACAGTTGGGTTTGTGTACTTTTTCCGGGTACGAACCATGTTGTCCTATATTAAACAAATTTATTTTTTTATTAAAATGTTTCATAATATTTTTCTTCATTACCCTTTCATACACTTTCATAATATGTGATGTTAGACTCACAGGCCTATAATTACTTGCCTCTAGTCTTGATCCACTTTTGAAAGTAGGGGTAATATATGCTAATTTGTGCTCATCATAAATCTTTCCTGTATCTACACTTTGTCTTAATAATATTGCAAGTGGCTTTGCGATAGAATGAACTACTTTCTTTAACAAAATAGCAGGAACACCATCAGTACCTGCAGCAGCCCCATTTTTAATTTCATTAATAGCCTGCACAATATCAGCTTCATTAATATCTCTGTCTGCTAAATATTCACTATTTTCGTCCCTTACTTCTGTATCATTATCTTCATAATCAATTCTAAGGGTGAATTCTCTCTTATATCGTTTTGCCAATATGTTGCATATTTCCTATTTTTCATTCGTTAATCTCCCTTCAATTCTTAGAGGGCCTATTTCTATTTTTCTTTTATTCATCTTTTTCGCGTACGAGTATAATAGTATGGGGTTTTGCTTGATATTTACGAGGGTTTTTTCTTCCAAGTCCCGTTTTTCATTTTCTTTTGATTGTATAATCTTTTGTTCTGCCTTTTCTATCTTACTTTTTAGTTCTATAACTCTCCATGCATTTTTTTCTTTTGCAAGACCTTTTTTCCACTTTCTGATTTTCTGGAACAAGATCCTTCTGTCTCTTGGTATGCATGACTGATGTTTACTTTTCTTCTTCGGTATATATTTTTCCACTATTTTCTCTAATATTTTATATAGTATCTCCGTATTTACCCTTATGTCATCACTACGAAAAATGTTATCCCAATCTTTGTTTAATTCTTCATTTATTTCTGACCATTTTATATTTTTACTGTAGAAGTTGTATTTTCCATATCCTTCCCACTTTTTCATTTCTTGCTTGTCTCTGTTTTCACTTGCTTTGGAATGGACTGTTAATTCTATGACATTATAAACTATTATTTCTTTAACATAATTCACCTCGTTCACAAATACTAGGTCTAAAGTATTTTCCTTTCTTGTTGGCAGGTGATTTATTGTGAATGTTGTATTTCTAGTAGCATATCTAATAGCTTTTCGAATTGCCTCTTATCTTCTGCACTACTATTACTCTCTTTTTTATATGTATAAATACAACCACAATCTCCTATTTGTTCTTTCCAGTCTACGAAAGGAAAATTAAAGTCTCCAGATAGGAGAATAGTCCAGTCCTTGTGATTTCTACATATATCATCCAATTTTTCTATTATTATGTCAAACTCTTTAGTATTAGGGGGTTTATATATTACTAAGTTCATTAATTTTTCAGATTCAAATTCTACCGCTATTAGTTCACATTCTGAGTTACTATTTTCTTTTCTCCATAATATCCATTCCTTGTTTTTTGTCTTTCCCATATATTGCGGTTCCCCCTTGATTCATATTTTTTCTATCTGATCTATAAGTTTGGAACCCTTTTATTTGATCATCATTCCCCAGTTCTCTTGGGAATACCAGTTTCACTTAAATATTCATTATATCTATTTTCTTTTCAATTTGGGTTAGTTCTTCTAAGTACTCTATTTTTCTTTTTGAGTTACTTGTAACTAAACCCTGCGCATTCATCACTATGATGGTTTGCGTGTTTTCTCCTTCGTTTAATATGGGTAATAATAAGGATTTTCCAATGCCTCTTTCCTGTTCTGGTATGTTGTCCTTTTCTTCATTTCCAGAAATTCTGACATTAAAAAATCCAACCTTTCCATAATATTTGATCTTCCTTCATCATAATTATTCATTTTGTGTCTAAATCTGCAATTTTCTCCGTATCTGCAATATCCTCTTGCATCATAAATACAGTTCTTATCTCTTGAGTTGTATCTTGGAGCTGATGGTTGGAAATATTTTGGTGACCCACCATATCGCGGTGATGGCTTGGCTTTTTCTTTCACCTGATATTCTTTGTTCCTCTCTTTATTTGTTTTTTTCTTATTTTGGATTTTATTATTTGATTGATTACTTATTTGATTTTGATTCATGGCTACAGGGTGCATATATTTACATTTTTTGTCGAACTTACATCCTTTTCCTTCTTTTAGGTTTTTGCATATTTTTGGATGTAGATCTCTGCAATCATCCTCATAGCCATCTAGGTATGCACATTTACCATATATTTCATAGTTGTGACATACCTTAGGATGTTTGTAGTAACATCTTTCTCCGAATCTGCAATTCCCTCTTTTCTAAAGGTTGCAGACTTTGTCTTTCTTTTCTATTTTTTCCTCTTTCCCATCATTGTTCAAATCTGGATAGAGCCTCTTCGGGATTTTCTTTAGTGTTGTCATGTCGTAATTTATTTCTTCATATGTATGCTGCTTGATTGCCTCATATGTAGTATCAATGAGTATCTCTGCATCCATACTTTTATCTTGTTCTTTGTTTTCCTTATTTTTTTTGTCATTTCAGTTTTGTTTACTTCTCTTCCGTTTTCCTCTTCTTCTTCATCCTCAACTATTTGTACATTCAGTCTTGATTTAATAACATTGTCTATCCATGATAGACATGTTAAGCAAAATATTCTGGTATCTTTTCTCATATCTTGCATTACCTCAGCACATTGCGGATGCGTCGGAATGTTGCATGCAGCACATTTTCTGGTCAGGTTTTGTGGATTAACTATGCTATACCACACCTTACACAGTTTGCATGCTTTTGGCATTCTTTTTCCTATTGCATCAATTAGGATATTCACAATGTTCACGTTATTCATTTTCTTTGTCGGAATATGTTGATTTATGTACATTTTCTTTATGAGTCCCTTGACCACTTGGATTTTATTTGGAACTTCTTCAATTATTTTCAAGATGTTTTCTGTTGATTTGTTCCAGTTTGAAGGATCATATCCTTCTAATATATCTATGAATCCTTTTGTATCTTTTTGGTTAGGGCTGTTGTTGATCTCATAGATGAGAAATGCCAGCTCCCTTCCTGCTACCTCATCGTATTGCGAATCTGCTAAACACGCTAAATTTCGCCATTTCTTACCACAGTTGGAACTTACTGCCATCTTGATCTGATTTACAGTATTTCACTTGATAAACTAACTTAGTAGACGCTGTGTCCTACTATTTTCACACTAATCTTATCACCGACAGTTCACGAACACTTCTAGATACTTCTCAAATTCTAGACGTATGTTAAACGCGTGATATCTGTTGATTAATCAGACTGTGCGCGGGAACGTCTCACCAAGCAAAATGGCTAAACTGCTAGAGGAGAGAGAGAGAAGAGAAGAGAGAAGGAGAGAGAGATGAGAGAGGAGAAGAAGAAGAGTTTAATCATCCCTTCCAAAATTCCATGAAAGAAATAGCGAGTACTTTCGTATTCAAATGAAAAAAGCAAGGCCTCCATGAATATGAATTTATAAACACAGGGATCTTCTCTCCCAATTGCCATTCATATATTCAAGAAGTTTTCCATTCGTAGTTTCTTCGCCCTTTCAACCTCGGAGCCGTCGAGTCTTCGAGATATCTGGCGTTCGTTTCGATTGTTCCGGTATTAACTTGAATTTTCTTCTAAAGTCTTAGATCCTTCAAGTACGCGATAGTCAGTCAAGGTTTCCAAATGTCAAAAGAATACGCGAGTGAAGTCAATTCATACACTGAACACCGTCAGGTCTGCTAGTCATTATTCCAAGCCACAACAAGCAAATATGGCATCACATAAATGTGTCACATATACGTCGCAAGGTTTACCGACTTAGCAGTAACAGTAATTTGTAGAGAGATAACACACCCTTTTCTGGCCCAGCCCCGAGGAAGACGAAATTGAATTAACACGTAAGGCGAGGCTACATGAAGTGACAGACCCGCCTCTTAGAGAAAGGGTGCTTATATGCCACCGGAAAAAAAAAATGTTTGAACGAAACACTGGAATATTACGCCACACTGTTGCGCAACAAAATTAAACGTTCGAGGAACTTGTGACTTCTCCATAATGCTACGAATGAGACAATGAGAGAGGGTATATATACGAGATGAAAAGCAGAGGCGATTAACGTTATCAGGTAATGAAAGGTCATGTATACCGAACGCCCTGCCGACAGGATGTATGTCGTGACAGATGGTTCCAAATTATAGGAAGGAGCTGGTAAACTTTAATTTCTTGTAGATTAAATTATGAGGAGGGGGGGGGGGGGGTGTTGGCAAGATGAAGTAAGGCTTCCTTCATAACCTTGTATGATGGAAAGTTACAGAAAAGTATTATGAAATGCGTGTTTTCGAAATAGTACACGCGACTGAAGAATAATAACTTACGTAATAAATTACGGTTACGGTTGAGGGATGACGCTTAAGCACGAGCAATCAAGTCGAATTTTATATGACATGTATATATAATATATATAAAATTACGGTTACGGTTAAGAGAAGACGCTTCAGCACGAGTAATTAAGTCGAATTTTATGAAATAATATATATATATATAATATTAATATATATATCTATATAATATAATATATATATATTATATATATGTACATATAAATTGGCGCGCGCACATTCAATATATATAGATATATATATATATATATATATTATATACGTACATATAAATTGGCGCGCGCACATTCATATATATAAGAAAATTGATCAAATGTGAATCGTCACTTACGAGCAACCAGAACAAAACAAAGCAGAACTAAACAGAAACTTCAACTGAAAGGGAGTTGCTGTACTTTTTTTTTTATTAATACAGATTACAAATTCTATCCACAGTGGCAAATACAAATGAATTTTGCATATTCCACATTGATATTCATTTTTAAGTCGGTGACCCGAATCCAACGAGGTACTATAAAAGCACTGGACAATTATGAAATTTTCCTTCTCTCTCTCTCTCTCTCTCTCTCTCTCTCTCTCTCTTTCTTCTGCTCTCTCTCTCTCTCTCTCTCAGAAGGCCAGCAGCCTAGAAATCAGAAGATCGTTTACCTGGAATGCCAAGTAATTAAAAAAATAGTTGTTTTGAACAATGAAGTCGAGAGAGAGAGAGAGAAGAGAGAGAGAGAGAGAGTGGATCCCATACAAGAAACCGGTATAATCAAACACATAATCGCCGTGCCCAGTAGACAGAGAAGGCGGGACTTGTCGGTTTAAGCAAACACTATACATGAGAGATAAGAGGGGATTACAAGACTATCGCAGCGCTTAACTGCACGTTTTGACATTCATCTCGATAATGCAGATATTCATAGGCCCTAGTTCGTCTCAGAAACCTGTATCTGCAGTCTCTCGATAATTCTAATATGCGGGTATGTGGATCACTTTAAAGGATCCTCACACTTTATATTATTACACAGTAACCCGTATTTTCGAGGACCTTGTTCACTGAACTGAAGACTGACAACATCCAACAAGATCTATGCATGGGATAATGTACCCGAAAGTGTGCAAGACTTGAGCATCTTCAGACAGTGAGTACCAACTCCTTAATTTATAATCTTTTTCTTTTCTTCTTCCTGGCGTTTCATCTTATCTCATCATTTTCACTCAATACTGATGCTGTCTTGACGTCCAGACATGAACCACGCCTGCTATATAAGGCAGTGTCTGCACAAATGCACCATCTTCAGTCCTACTACAAGCAGGCGTCTGGTCATTTCCTCCCGTTCCAAATTTGGCGTCTTTTAAATCCTGTTGGTTCTCCTTCGAGTGATAATTATGGGGGTGTCCGTTCCAGTCGAAATCCCTCGTCCCATCTGCCTGTGTCAATGCAAAACTTCGACTTTTAAGTATTTTGTTACGGCGTTTAATTCGTGTGCTTGTAGTTAAGTAGACGATTTGTTTATTCAAATTGATACGATCTTTTTCTCAGGCACGTATTTGGTTAGATTCGACTACGTTTGTTTCAAACATGTATGTTCGTTTATGCAGAGATATTTTACGCAGTTTTTAAATATGCTATTCATCAAGAACGTCCCCAGGCTTATTTTGGATATAATACATCGTGGTGACCTACGCAACATGCACTTCATATCACTGAATTTAATTAAGTAAACATATATGTTAAAAATACCAGGGATGAAAAAAAAAAATGAATGTTGGCTGACCTCCAGGTGCAAGGATTCGGGTTTTAAAGCCGTGCAGATGTGCTTCTGGCAGGAGACATTAAAAACTATATTTACATTTACCATGCCTCTGCTGACCTATGCAATAAATTATGCACTCGATGGCTGGACGACTGCGGTGGCCACAACCAGCGTTTAAATATGGCACGATACTCGCATCCAAAACGACCTCGCTGAAAATCTAAGTGCTAAAAAGAAAGTGTACAAAAAATATACAAGTTCGTACACTGCATCAAGTGTACATGTTCACTCAAGCTGGCTCAAGCATCTCTTGGCGGTCTGTTGGTTTATGTAAATAACTCAGGATAATCGTTTGCATCCATTGCCTTGTCTTCTTCGTTACTTGCGGTCTCTCTAAATTGCTGTGGCCCGCAGCTCTCCTCCGCTAATGAATTTCGAAATGGGAATCTCTCTCTCTCTCTCTCTCTCTCTCTCTCTCTCTCTCTCTCTCTCTCTCTCCTATTATATTGCGCTATGTACTATCATATGTCTATGATCTTCAAAACCTTTTTTTTTTTTAACATTTCGTACTGTGTAAAAACTATGTACTTGAACCTTATCTTATACCTATGAAATAATGTATGTGCTCTCTGCTACTATAATACATAAACCAATCGGAAGCACAATAGAAACTTTAATGATGTCGCCTACGGATGTTTACTGTCAGTTCCAAAAACAAAAACAAGACTATAGACACATCAGTAGCCCGAGGTAAATAAGTGGAGAATTCCATAAATATCCTCATAACAATTCGAGGTGCAAATTTTACACCGTAAATCAAATTCTCCGATAAAAACTTAAGACGTAACTGAACGTAGATAAGTGAATGAAGCGGTTCGATGAAGAATGAATGTGTATATGAAGGCGTCCTTTGGCCAAAAAGGAAAAAATGAATAAAAAAATAGAAAACAATTGATAGGCATCCTGTTACAAGCGGGTACTGTTCTGACATACCACGGACGTATGTACCCTTAATGATGGAGAGTGGAAGGGTACGGGATATTAGTGGAACAGAAGGGACAGTAATTACTAACCCATCCTTAATGAGAGGCTATCCCTACCATAATACTTCGGGCTGCTGCTTTTTACGTTTAAATTGCCAGCTTTGGCGATTAGGCCGTTTGCCGTGGAGATGAAGGGGGGCGTAGCCACACGAAATCAGAGGCTCTTACGCTTGTCTTAACCCAAGGTCATCGTTGTTGACGACTGTTTTGATTGTTTCCTTCCTCATTTTCCGATGGGCCTGACAGCCGCCAGGTGCTTTGCGTAAATATTTAATTTTAAGTTCTATTTCACTGGTTTTGCTCGAGATAGGCAGCGTCCAACTGGCATTTCTTGAGATTCCCAGTTTCATCTGCGTCTGGTAACTTGAGAGTTGCCAAAGAAAAGTCATTTTATGTCGGAATCTTCGAATAAAAGTAGAAACTTTGCATATTTTGCAAATGGCGAAACGAGGAACCTTACAGAGAAAGAATTCCTGTGCTGTCTATTAAGCAACTCTAAGAGATACGGGGCGAGGGAATTCTATTTTCAAAACCATAGGCGCGCGTTATAAACACGCGCCAATTTATGACTTTGATTGTATGGTGTTAACATGGTATAAGTGAAAGTGAAAAGCCATGTCTCCTGTACATCACCTGTCAAGGCTGTGGTGGTGAGATCTAGCTTATGCGAGATTTAGCTTCGGTAAGCGTCGTCCCCATAATCATTGTTGCAAAGGTTTAAGGCAAATTTTTTTTTTTATTTAATTTTGCATCTTCAATGTACAGCCATTACATTATTTTCATATTTATATATTTTCATAATCATCACTGTAATCTTGACAAAAATTTATGTCAAATTCTACAAGTGGCTTCCATATTCTTTAATATATATATATATTTTTTCTCAAGCAAATTTATTTATTATTAACACGCGCCTGTTGCTGGACTGAGCAGCCATATCATAATAAAAAATCGATTTCTACACATTTGGCTTTAATCGTTTTATTTACTGACTCCCAAGCCAAACATAGGCCAAGGCCGTATCGGAATAAACTCCGTAGATGGTGTGATTCTCTTCAAAATCATGAAACGACGATTCAAAATGATAAATGACGTGAAAGAGCAGTAATTTTACAAATGTGACTATCACGGTTACTTCTCATAAAAAAATTAGTTACACGATTTGAATTTCATATGTTCAGATAAGGTTGACGGACGTTCAAAGAAACGAAATCGT
Source organism: Macrobrachium nipponense (assembly GCF_015104395.2). Lineage (NCBI taxonomy): Eukaryota > Metazoa > Arthropoda > Malacostraca > Decapoda > Palaemonidae > Macrobrachium > Macrobrachium nipponense. Next base: position 57,644,343 of record NC_087209.1, read on the forward strand.
CAAATATACACAAAGATGAGATGACTTGATATGCGTATAAATAAGGAATAAGAAAACTTTCAAAAATTATTCATGCCGGAGAAATTTTAAATGATACACGAAGAACGCATTAGATAAAAAGACACCTGTACAATATAAAAAGTTTCTTACGATGTTGAGGGAAATATTTAAGTTCAACGGAAACTTGATGCAAATTTTAATACAGTGGATCTCGTTGATTGCAGGATCGAAAAAGGACATTTATCCTGTAGATTAGGAAACTGGAAGTATATTTCGCATAAAGAAACTAAGAAAAATGGAAGCTTGAGGATAAAAACGGAAAAAAGCATAAAAAAATGACAGAAAACACAATACTCTAATCCGTTTCAGCTGATATGAAAGGAATTCGAATATGACATCACGTATTTTATGAGATTAGTCAAAAAGAAACAGGAAATGACCTGGGGAAATAAAATTCGCGCTGTTTGCACAAAACTTTTCATGGCTTCGTAAAAACGACGGGTCAGGCGGCATTCTTTTGCGTCTATGGGGGGAGCAGGCCTGTAAAAAGACACTTAGGCGTCCATTATTATCAAAATCCTACTCGACGTAGGGAATGTCCTCCTCCACTAATCTTGTACTCAGGAGAATGTCTTTTTCCCTTTCATTTAAGTTATAATCGTGACCTAACGTATTTAAGAGGGACCGTAGTGATACCCGAGACACGAGTAGAGTACATTAACATAAATCAAAGTTTTTTTATGAACTACCAGGGATCTGAGATGGAGAGCCGGGGGCCGTGCGTCTTCATATATACTAATATATTCAACTTTGTTAAAACAGGTGTGCTTAGGAGTGAAATAAAATGCCTAATGGCTATGAAATACTATAAAAAAACGAAGCATGAAGCACAGTTCATACCACCCGGAGGAAGATTGTATACAATCCCGAAAAGCAGAAGCAGGAATAGAATTCCAAAACATGCAGCAGATGGAAAAGAAGAGGAACTGTCACCGAACCGTCCAACCTTTAGAGGATAACTGACTTCTGCTTCTGATACCTTGTTGTGTTCGGTGCCTCAAGAGAAACGTTAACAGCAATGGTAGGGTCTACGGATTGCACGCAACTATGAAGAAGAAGTTGTACTATCTCAGCTGATGTCCGTCGGGCAAATCTTTCAAAGTATTTCCATAGGTTAAACTGCTATTACGTTGAACGCGTTCTTAAGGAACAGTCGAAATGTAAGGTCAGGCTGTTTGATTTCTAATCGGTTCAATTCAAAAGAGGGCCAAGGCAACAGTAGGAAATGGATGTGGAGATCTTAACAAGGATAACGCAAATGCATACAAACATGGGTAAATGCTTGTATGTATGGTTGCTTGTGAGCATATGAACATACATACATAGAGTATACATGAATCAATGCATATTGATAGATAGATCGCATAAGTACGTTTACATGTATGCAAATGATGCATATTCAATGAACTGTTACACCAAGACATGATAATGATTTCGCCAACCTACCACTCGCCCCCTCCCATTCCCCATCACCCCCCGCACCTCACCCCGACCCCCCCCCCCCCCCCCCCCCCCCAACCCCCCACTCACCACCCCTGGCTCCACCTCTCTTCGATAAAACCGCCCTGGTCGAAACGTTTGAGGGTTCCGTAGCATTTCCCATAAATGAGATTTATGCAAAAAGGGTGGTTTGGGTAGGAAGCGATGTGCTATGATGCTTTTGTTTTGTTTTTTTTTTCCGGCGGAGGTCAAGGTGTCAAGGGTGTCGCACCCCCCCACCCCCAACCCGCCCCCACAATCCCCAAAAAAAGAGAGGTGTAAGGGAGGAGGAGACTGACTGACCCTGCCCCGCCCGTTATAATACCTGACCGGGTACCCATCCTTGCCCGGGGCCGCATTAATGTGTTTCCTTGGCGGCGTCGTATCATTATCATCATTATCATCATCATCATTACCTGCTTACTTTTTTTTCATCTATCGTGCAAAGAATAGGAGACGTGAAATTATACTTTATTTTTTGGTAATGCTTTCTCCTTGTCTATACATCTCAGTCTTTTTTTTTTTTTATTTTATATATCATCTATTTACTTTTTTTATATCATGAAGAGGATAGGAAATCCTCCTCCTCCTCCTCCTCCTCCTCCTCCTCCTGCCTGTTAGCGTATATCAAGTGTGAACGGGGGGAATAAGGATGCTTGGAACAAAGGAAGTACAAACGGCGCTTGAAAGTAGCATAAAACAAAAACAACAAGAAAGAAATCTGGAGATACTCGTATGTACAGAGGACTCGAGGTTAAATCCCTTATGGTATTATATAGTCGGGAGAAAGGGTAGTCATCAAATGGATCTCGGAATAGAAGATGCAAATGGGGAGATGCTGTCTGCAGATAACACCGTTCACAGTCGATGGCGTGGGCATTTTAGAGAGTTCCTGAGGTGTGGCATGCAGAGAGAGGAGAGAGAGAGAGGTGAGGACGAGAGAGAGACCTGATTGACGTAGAGAGAGAGAGAGAGATTTCAATGACGAAAGACTGGAAGAGGTTCAAGCGAATCTGAACAACATTGGGTAGTGACAGCTGAGAAAAAGTTAAGTATATATGAGTTTAACCAGACCACTGAGAGCTGATTAACAGCTCTCCTAGGGCCTGGCCGGAAGGATTAAATATTTTTTACGTGGGCTGCGCTCCAATTGGTTACCTAGCACCGGGACCCACAGCTTATTGTGGGATCCGAACCACATCATATCGAGAAATGAATTTCTAATCACCAGAAATAAATTCCTCCAACTCCACGTTGGCAGAGCGGAGAATAGAACTAGCGACTACCGAAACGGTAGGCGAACACGTAACCCACGCGTCCAACGAGGAACTGGTGATACGTGAGGATGAAAAGAGGGTGAATTACGAGACTGAAGGACGGAAAGCACCAGAAATTGTCTGGCTTAAGATTTAGCTGCCCTCAAGGCAGGAGCGGACCCTTGCCCAAAGGCTGGCAGTAAGTGTGGTAAGGTGCTCTTATTAACATTCTAACATTTACTTTTAAGTTTCCTTATCCTCCCTCACCAGATTCTACAGCTTCTTTTCACTGTAAGCTAATAACAGAGGATAATATTTTTTTTTTTACGAAACTATATATATATATATATATATATATATATTATATATATATATGTATATATATATATTATATATATATATTATATATATATATTATATATATACACACATATAACTACGAAGTAAGGACATATAGTATTATACTCTCGCGTTGTGTTATGACGCACAAGGCTCTGAAAATGAAGAGAATCATGAACAAAAGCCAAATACTCGTAAATAAGGAGAGGAGCCACGCAGTTGCGAGACTGACTCTTGCTTGGCAAATTAAACAAATTATCAGCAGTTTCGCCGCCGCTGGTCACAACTAGAAACCTTTCCCGGTTCAAAAATGGTTCGATTTCAGTTGTCATCCGTGCTCAGCAAAAAGAGAAAGATTTTCCAGTTTAATGTTTAATTTTCCTTAATTTACATACACAAAATTTAATTACTTGAAGAGTGTTCAGGCATAAATGTGATATAACGACTGAATTTATACTTAGTTTTATTTATACATTCAACGTCCGTTCGGGGAAGGTCATCCAGCCATTTCCTGTCACTGGCAGCTCCTGTGCATAAAACTTCTGCAATATTAACCACATTACACACACACACACACACACACACACATATATATATATATATGTATACATATATATATAATATATATATACATTATATATATATAATATATTACATATATATATTACATATTATATATTATATTCTATCTATATATATAATATATATATATCATACATATAATACATATTATATATATAGATCTATATACTATATATTATATAATATGATATAATATATATTATAATATATATACATTATTTTGCTTAAAAGCAAGGAGAAAACTTCAATAAAATAAAGACAGATGAACTGCGCCATATCTCGATTCTCTTAAGATTCCGATCTGTTCACTATCTCAATAGACCTCCAACCTACTATCCTGCTAGAAACGAATGCCCGTTATCCTCATTAAATGAATTCGCATGATCTCTTGGACTCTGCCTGACCACATGGTTCTACATCCTGTAGGCAAATAAAGAAAACAAATGAAAGGGAATAGATAATCGCAAAACATCGCCAAATGCAGGAAGCTCAAGGCGGGCTGCTGCCTCCTGCAGTGTCTAATAGGATTTATTGTACACATTAGACGGAGTCCAAACATGGAAGCACAAGGCCTTATTTTCAATGTCTGGGCTAGGAGTATAATGTGCAGAGGTCCAGCCACAAGGCCACCCGAGGATTTTGATATTTTAGCATGACGGGCAGCTACCTGTAGGGTGAAAATGGTCTTAATATAACACCCTGGTGAGAATCCTCAAGGCTCTTAATGCGTTAGATCCCTGCTTAGATCAAACGCCGTAAAGTCAATCATGACCAGATTTGCAAGATCCTCCCAAGGGGTAATATACCATGTCGTGTTCCATATTCAAGGCCGGTCTAGCAGCCTGGTTCTAGCGGGTCGTGCGGAGAGCCGAATTTTCCTCAACAGATTTCAAGGTCAGCTGCTCTTAAAACAGGGTTAAGGTAGTACGTTATGTAAGGTATAAAAAAAAACTATGTAAGGTATCGTCAAAAAAACTAGATATCTCTTGAGGACGTTAAATGATGTTCCACAAGACGCTCTTTCTACCGAGGTTGTGTTTCTGAAGATGGACTCGAATCTCGTGAATAATTAGTTGATCAGAATAATGGGCGAAAAAGTATAACCAGAATGTTCCAGTAAGTCATCTAAATATGGATTGATTAACAATTCTCCAACCACACGGTACCTTCCCCATCCCACTCCGCCCCACTCCCAAAAGGGAAAAGTTTCCAAGCCGAAATGAAAGTTAAACGTGCATTCACAAAATCCCTTCCCAGACCAAATTGCCCTCATTAAGTCCTCCTCCCGTTATGAGCCTTTTCTCTTCATGCTTCGAAGCCATCTTCCACATTCAATGATGCTTTGACAAAGCATTGTTAGGGTAGGCTAGGAAGTCTCCGTCTGCTCTGTAGATCTGTTTCAGAAAGTTTTACTGGGTATTTTTTTTTTATCAATTTTATTTTTTTTGCTTTTACAACTTTAAACAGAAAGAAAGTCTGTACCGGGCGACTTTTTTATCTCTTCGTTTTTTTTTACTTCTACAACTTTAAAAGATTTTTCACTTTTACAACTTTAACCGCATCTTGTACCAGCGGTTAAATTAACGAAGACGTGCGTGACAGTGAAACGGATAAGCATACAAGCTGTTGAATGTAAGGCCATAGTTGCAAAATACCTTCTGCGATTGGATCTTTCTTGTTGCTTCGGTATAAGCAAACGCTACATTATTATAGACTTTCAGGGAAAAACTATCAAGAATATAATAAAATAAAAAAAGATAACGAGGTATTTTGATGAACGTCCTGATACAGATAGAATCTATTGCTCACATTCATTAGACCTATGGGAGTACGACTTTCCGATTTTGACCGAAATCTTATCAAAACCGATTTCTGGTTAATGAAGACGCTTCTTCGCATAATGTACGAATAAAGGATTTATTTATTTATTTATTTATTTACTTATTTTTTGCGGGGAAAGAAAAAACGAGTATTAAGCTACGCAAAAAAAACAACAACATGAAAATCAGATTTATATGAGACGATAAATTACCCAAAACGCCTGCATGACAGTGGAGCAACGCACAAAACAAAGTCTTAGAAGGAAAATCTCGATACTTTGTCATCCAAGATTCCTTTGAATTTCTTGGGCTTTGCGCTTTTTTTTTTTCTTGTTTCTTTTCTTTTGCTGCAGATGACAGGACATTCATTACTACGAAGGATAATGGGCTAGTGGCAGGGGAATAATGAGAAGGCGCGTGAGAATATCCTTGAAATTGCAAAACGAAGATTGGGACGAGAGAGAGAGAGAGAGAGAGGGAGAGACAGAGAGAGCTGGGGGGAGGGGGAAATGAGTAACAGAGGTGTTAAGATAAAACGAAAAATAAAATAAAACTGCATTAACAGAGAGAGAGAGAGAGAGAGAGAGAGAGAGAGAGAGATATGAGTCACACAGATCGAGAGATAATAAGACAGATACAGTAATACAATAAAAACTGCATTAACGAGAGCGAGAGAGAGATGAGAGAGAGAGAGAGCGCGAGATAAAGAGAGAGAGAGAGAGAGAGATATGAGTCACACGATCGAGAGATTTAGTAGAACAAATACAGTAATACAATAAAACGCATTAACAGAGAGAGAGAGAGAGAGAGAGAGAGAGAGATGAACCGGAAAATTACAATATCGCGGCAGTGACGCCGAATTTGGAATTTGAAGAACGCATAAAACTCACGCGAGCCAACAGCCGCTGAAAGTGATACAGAAAATATTGAACACGGAAAATGTTCGTCATAATGCATGACTGCGGATACGGCGAGCGAACGTTAGCCGTATTCGTCTAAGAGTGAAATAGAAATCCACGCGAGGAACAGAGGACTGAATATGAAAATATATCTTATTGGCTTTACTATATAATAGTTCTCCACTGAAGCATTATATGAAGAAACTGGGATGTCTGATGATAAATTTGTCTGAAAAAATTAATGTTTACGAAGACGTGGCTATATGTTCACCCAGCAGAAGTATTGATTCCAAAAGAAACGAACGACTAGAAGAAGAAGAGAAGAAGAAGAAGAAGAAGAAGAAGAAGAAGAAGAAAAGGTTAAGTATATCTTTAATTTTACCAGACCACTGAGCTGATTAACAGCTCTCCTAGGGCTGGCCTGAAGGATTAGATATTTTTACGTGGCTAGGAACCAATTGGTCACCTAGCAACGGCACCTACAGCTTATTGTGGGATCCGAACCACACTATATCGAGAAATAAATTTCTATCACCAGAAATAATTTCCTCTGATTCCGCGTTGGCCGAGCGGAGAATCGAACTTCGGACCACTGGATTGGCAGCCGAGCGCGAAAACCACTCGTCCAACGAAGAGGAGGAGGAGAAATAATTTTTCCAGAAGAAGAAAAGGGGGCATTCGGTAAGTTCCCAAGACGAGAGAAGGTCACTTTGTAAGAGAAGAAAGCTGAGTCCATCTGACGAAAATTCAGAATCGGGTAATAACAGTTTCTTCCCAGCCACATATGAGAGAGAGAGAGAGAGAGAGAGAGAGAGAGAGAGAGAGAGAGAGAGAGAGAGAGAGAGTTGGCTTGGCTAATGAGATCTCTGACAAATCACTTTGTCTTTTGCTGGACCTTAGGCATATCGGCTTAATGAAAAATTAATATGTAATAATTTCTCTTTTTAGTTAGGTAATTTTTTTCATGTCTTTCTCATTGTTGTTGATTTTTTTTTAACGGAGTGATTTCGATTCTCCTTAGTGGAATTTAGAAGTTTATTTGACGTCATCTTCGCTTCGGAAGGTAGGTTTCTCAGTGACAAACGTTGGTAAAAAGTTTAAAGAAATCGATTGGATAAGAAGGTATGAAGGCTGCTACAAAAACTTATTATGTGTAAAAGTGACCAGTAGTTTCTCTCTCTCTCTCTCTCTCTCTCTCTCTCTCTCTCTCTCTCTCTCTCTCTCTCTCTCTCGCCTTCTGACAGCTGAGCCAAGGATGAACCACCCGTGCATAGCATCACACAGTATGTGAAATTCCTCACTGACTAGGAATCACTATCCTCATCTCTCTCCTGTAAGCAATATATATATATATATATATTGTGTGTCTTGTATGTAGCCTTATCTCACGCTTTCTTCGAACTAGTGCCCTGTATCAACCCATTCTGACAGCTATTTCTTTGCCTCCCTGCCATCAGAAGTTATAAACAGCAACAGTGTGGAGGAGTTTAAAAGAAAGCTAATCAAAATCATTAGAAGGACACTGTGAATGCACAGTAAAACCTGCTCCTAGAGATAAGTGAGCGCACGATGTCTCCTCTTAGGTTGGACTAATCAAGCTTTGAAACATCCTGATCCTTGGAAGTCATTGTAACTCTCCGGCAAAGCCAACGGATAACGCATACCTCTTACCATCCTCTACCAATACCCAGTTTCTCTTTAGTTCGGCAAGTGGTTTGCCGTATCAAGATCATACAAATTGGTTTTTAACATCTCTGCACCAATCATCTGCCATCACTCACCCGCCCTCAGGTAACCGCGGATAGTTATTCTCTCCAGTCCTTGTGCCGAGAATAGCACCTTATTTGACCTAGAGGGTCTCATCATCAGAGAGGTTCCGTCCGAAAAACAGGTTCCTCAAAGACGAGGTCAAGGAGCAAGCGAGGGTAGAGAGATGCTCCTTTCGCTATTGAAGTGGCGCTTCGACTGCTGGCCTTCAGTGTCCTCAAGGAATCCGCTGAATACTACTTTTCCTTCATTCACACTCCATTCATGATTGCTCCTATACAAGGGATTATTGCTTGATTAGTGTGTGTAGGGTGAGACGGAACGCAAAAGGCGAAAGAGAGAGCTCAGGGGAAAGACAGAATCTGTTCTGAGATGGTATTGTCACATGGAGAGAATAGGGGCTATGGGGGATCTAAAAAGAGCCAGACAGAGTTGATGAATTCCAAGATGGAGAGACGAATTCAACATCCTATTGCCGATCATTCTTTGCAAGTGTAAGAAGTATTATTATTGTGCCAGAAGCATTCGGTGCCGGAGGCTCATCCTGGACTTAGGATGTTGATTAGATAGGTTGCGATGATTTTCCCCCCCATGGATAGATTTAAATGAATATATCTATATATATATAATATATTATGTATTATGTATATATATATATAGTATATATATATGTACGTATGAGATATATCATATATTTGTTATATATTATTTTATATATATGATGTTATATATATACATTATATATTTATATAATATATATATATAATATATTTATATTACATATATTTTATATAACATATATAATATAATATATATATATATATATATAATATATATATATGTATGTGTGTGTGTGTACAAACAGAAACCAGCGAGCGCAATATCTTCCAAGATTTAATGAACCCAACAGAAGAGATGTAAATGAAAGGAAAAAAAAAAGGGATAAAAATATATCCAAGGGAACAAAACACAAACAAGATATGACAATGAATCCAGCGTCATCATGGCTGGGGCGTCAAGTCCTTCACCCTGGCAAATACAAATCGATTTCACTCTCAGATAATTTCTCCCAAGGACGCTGTATCTAAGGCACTTGAACGCTCTACGCAGTTTGCAGAACCCAGGCAAAGCCTCGCATATCATACGCTATTCCCGTTCTGCTTGCGTTCTTGCAATACTGTCTTCTTTTATGTTGCACACAAATTTATCAAGACCTTTTGAAAGTCATTTAGTTTTTAGTCTGACCTTTGGGCCATAAGAAGCCGGGGTATCCAAGTATCTTGATGCGTAAATGTACTTGAATTAGTCGTGGAACCGGGATATATACTTTCGCATTTTATACGCAAGCGCGCGCACACACACACCTGTATATATACATATATACATGTATGTGTGTGTACACTAGTCCATAAAAAACGATCATAGAGGAGACCTATTTTGACCTGTTGCCTCTGGCCTGAAACCAGGTTTGTTTGTATGGTGTTTTTACATTGCATGGAACCAGTATGGTTATTCAGCAACGGGACCAACGGCTTTACGTGACTTCCGAACCACGTCGACAGTGAACTTCTATCACCAGAAATACACATCTCTGACCCCTCAGTGGAATGGCCGAGAATCGAACTTGCACCCACCGAGGTGGCAGGCCAAGACCAAACCGATCATGCCACTGAGGCGCTGTGTGAAACCAGGTGAATATGGAACAAATGAGAGAACAAGAAAGTAAAAGCTATACGGGATAAGTAGCGAAACTTTGGTGGGCCTAAAAACGGTAATTAACTTTCATTCCCGTTACCAATATCAACTCCAAGCAAGGTTATTAAATTCCTCCCCCCACATTAAATGTAATGGTATAAGACAAACACAGGCCAAATTGTAGGACAAAGTCTCTGCTAGAGGACGGTCTCTTATACTGAAGAAGTGTATTATAATAGAATAAATATAGAATTTAGGCCGAAGGCCAAGCGCTGGGACCTATGAGGGCAACTGTGAATCAACTGTTAGGAGAGGGTGGCAAGTAAGATGGAAGAGAATATGAACGGATGAATGGGGTTGCTTTAAAATATCTTCTGAAAAATCTCACACAGCTATTACCCTGAGGGAACTCAGAGGGATAATTCTAAAGTAAAGACACGAAATTAAGGGTAAAAAATATGAAACGAATTAATACCTTCGTAAGGTTCCAAAGACAAGCCAATATTTATTTCTTACTCGATTCAAAGACAACATCGACGTACTAATCACACCTAAATTGCCTCTCCTTGAAATATTACATCACGACATCAAAAAAAAAAAATATAAATAAGGATGTAATAAGATGTGAAATAATGAAATACGAAAGAGGAAAAAAAAATACCCTTTGATTTTCGAATGAAGGATAACATTACCTAGGTTGTCAAGGTAACCCGCATACTCAGCTGCGACGTTGCTTGGTACCTGAAGGTTACTATGAGTACAAATAGTTTTATTTGTCCTTTTTTATTCCTCATTTGAAAATTAACGGATTATTCGAACCCGTGGTTCAGACAACCCCCCCCCCCCCAGATGATTGGGAAGTCCTCGATCTCGCTTATTAACAGGACATATTTTATTCAACATATACAGAAAATGTGGTTTAACATGGGCCTTAGTTTTGATTTTTAGCATAGCTTAAATAAATCATTCAGAACTTTCTGTAAACTTTTACTGGTGCATACTTTTAAAACAATTTTTTTAAAGATAAAGATTCGGCGTAGTTAGAGACATTTCCAGTTCAGTTATTCAACTGTTTTTATCCCTTATCAGCTATCATAATACATGATCATTTATAACTTCTGATAGATGCAAGCTGCAAAACACATGTTCAAAGATATACAACCCACGTATAGAGAGATAAGCATAAGTCTCTGCTGAAGGATTTATTTTTCCTCCTTGCCCAAGACACATCATTCATGATTTTCTTTTCCTTGTTCCCAAAGAACCCACATAAAAACAAGAAATACTACTTGAATTTCTTTTTTAATCTTTAATAATATTCTTGCTCTTAGATTTCCGAAGGTCTCGCGCTAACCCGAACCATTTGACTAGTCAAGGGCGGAACCTAATTGTGGTATGATGCTACGAGGTAGAATGAGGCACAGTGCGCTAAAGATATACAATGAAGTAGAGAGAGAGAGAAAAAAAGGCATGGGGCCAGCAACATCATCCCAAATGACTTGATGAAAACCAGAGGGTTAGCTAGCTCCTACTTAAGACGCCATTGCTAACAGGTCTCACGGCATTGTTGATAGTAACTGGAGGCCTTGCGGAACTTATTTCTAAAATTTACATTTTTACTTTCGACATTTTGCAAAGCAAAAACATCACACTTCTAGGATGATCGTTATCATTCATAACGCAGTTAAATGCAGGGGAGACGTGAATGGTGCAGTTTTCGTATCAGGGATTCGACGTGGTTTTTCTTTCTCTCTCTCTCATATGAGAATGTGTGTGTGTGTGTGTGTGTGTGTGTGTGTGTGTGTGTGTGTGTGAGTGTGTATTTCTATATGAAAATAAAACATTTCTGATTACACTCACGGCTCGTCTCAAGGGATTATAATCACCCACATCAATAAAGCATTAAATACCCGTCCAAGATTAGCTCCGGCTGTCATCCCTCCCGTCAGCTGAAGGAGAGATCCCCTTAATCTAAGAGAAAAGCAGTATTTTTAAACTGGCTGAAGGAGAATTAAGCCTCTGATATATAGAGAAGACGAAGACACTTCAAAATTCCTTAACCGCAAACTCCTCACCGAGATGCGCTAAGTATGCAAAGACGGAATGCACAGAAGTACGAAGAGTTGAGCAGAAGTTTGTTATATTCGAATAAGAATTGCGCGTATGCAAATGAACATGGAGGTGCTCATCCAAGAATAAACGTACAATAGATTGTTCGTGTAAACAACGCATGCCAGTGTGCATACGCCTGAAGAACACCCTCACAAAAACGACCACGCCAGCGTGCACGGAACAAGACTCAAAATCGCTTGCTCTCGAGCACAAGCAATCTCACGCATATTATGCAAGCGCGTCGACTCGCAGATAAGAAAGCATCTGGGAACTACGGTAGGGTCTTTCGACATTCCGTTTTAGGCTGAACTGCGCTGTGCGCTTTTTTTTTCTTCTTTTTCGCAAAAAGCAAAGTTGTTTCAAAACAGGGAGTCATACGAGAAGGAGTCTTTTGTGAGGATTTTAAGATGATGCTATACCAGCATGGACAAATACCTTGAGCAGACTTGAAGAACGCTGGAAACTATTCTGCATAAAATATAAAACAGTATATATATATATATATATATATATATATATATATATATATATATATATATACACATACACACACACACACACCACACACTACACTATATATATATATAATATATATATATATATATATATATATATATATATATATATATATATATCCAATACAGGCGATGTACCTTCCTAGGATCTTAACCTTCCAAATACCAATAATTCTTCTGGATGCTGGGATGAGGCTGCAAGGCCGTTCCCTTCTAGACCCCAGCTGCGACCTAAAACATTTGACTAACCTTCGGATAAATAATTAAGATGTAAGATTAATAGAGGCACACAAGATTTTTCAGTAAATGGACGCAAGTATGTACTTTGCCAGCCATAGGACTGAACTCTGGTCTGTGGACCACTTGGCCACAGTTACAGCCGCACAATATGTCATAAGAGAAACCAGGAAAGGGCATGAAATGAGGGTATGACAGGTATCATTGAGTTGGAAATGAGGACTGCCGGCAGATGTCACTGGGTGGAAACCAATACTTATAATCCAAAGGAAGATGAGCCGCGTATAAAGTCTACTTACCTCAGTAGTAGTGAACAGTAGAGCAACAGGACTGGATTAATAAGGTTTTTGCTCAACAAAAGGTTGAACGATTGCAACTCCAAAGAAGGCGGTTAGATGCAAGATTTCAACCACCATATAAACAATGGCAAACTCCCGCGAAAAGTGTAGAGGAACTGTGCAGGCAAGATTTCCTATGAGTACCGTGCAGGCAAGACTTCTTCATTAAACGTTTACAGCCTCGATGGCATCAAGTGCCAAGAGGTCAGGCTACACTAACGCATATTATCATGTGTTTACTAATAAGGATAAAACCTGCACCATTCTTAGGAGACCAAAATCGCAAATCTTTCCGCAAGATGTTCAAGAGACCTTCACGATTTAAATCCTGGAGTTGGTCGACTTTGCATATTCTTCTTCTTCTTCTTCTTCTTCTTCTTCTTCTTCTTCTTCTTCTTCTTCTGCATTTTAACGCCTCTTTATTTCGCACCTGACGCGATGAGTTAATGATAATAATAGGGGACAACTTAAAAGCCGCGGATTAAAGCACAGGAGAGCCGCGTGAAAGGAGATGCGAATCTTGGAAGACGGTGAAACGAAGGACGATTATGATCATTCTCTCTCTCTCTCTCTCTCTCTCTCTCTCTCTCTCTCTCTCTCTCTCACTGAGTCAGCAATTTAATCATTTCTCTCGATTACGATGACGAATTGGCCGAAACTTGTTATTTCCTCAACTGTATCCGGTCATGAACAGCGACAAAAACCGCCCAAGCAGCATTGATAATTGTAGGTGGTCCCTTTCACTTCCAAGGACCCCAGAAGGTTCCGAAGAGGTAGTGGGTAGGTAGGTAAGTTCATCCTCCAATCTCCTGACATACAAAACGAAAATGACAGAGGAGTTAAACCTGACGCTGGTGAATTTCTACAAGGCAATTAAATCATTCAATTGAATGCGCGAACTGGGGTTAAACATATATACAAATACTTATAGTATATATGCATTTGTGTACGTATGTCTGTCTGCTTCACTTCGAATTCACATGAATAACGTACAAGCAATTCTGCTTCCATTTCTCATACTTTAGATGAAGTCACATGTATAACCTGCATGACTCACACTTGATTCCAGTCGGATGAATGAACAATGTGACTTAAGATTGTATTAAATCCAAGCAAACTATGTGACTCGTACTTTATTTCAGCCTCGTGAACTGATGACTCGTGTATATTTTAGGGACGTAAACTACAGGACTTACTTTTTTCAGTTACGTAAAATATATAATTCACAGTTTAATCACGGTCACGTAAATATCGTGACTCAGATAGTGGTTAATTCTTTTGGTGGGTTCCTAGGGGGGGTGGGGGAGGGGTCCTTATGCTCAAAAATAAGTTTTTATTTTTGTATTTTAGCTTACACGGGGAGTGAGCCTACAAACTACTTTGTTGTTGTTGTTTGTGGGGTGGGGTGGGTGGGGGCGGGGGGCGGTTGATGGTTCCAATGAGGAGCCTAAAAATGTCTAAAAAAGGTGTTTCACGTTGAGGTAAAGATACGGGAATTTTAAGATAGGATATTTATGATTGATTTATGAGAATAAAAATGTAAAAAATAAATAATAAGAATGTTAAATAGGAAAGAAAAATTATTTCTAAAAAAAAAATATAGCGTATTTATTTTAATTTTCCTTGGTGAAACAAGGCTCTATTGGACCATAGATTTTAACACGTTTTAACTTACATTAAAAGTTAGGAATATAATGTTTAAAACTTCTGCACGAGGGGAAAATCTTGCATGTGTCCCAATTAAGCCTAGAGGTCGGATCACGCCTTGCTACATTTGATATGCCGATATCATTCGAAATATTCATTCTTATCCGTTCTTATCGGTATCAGTGAGAAGCTCTATATTCAAGGTATTTATTTTCATTTGTACCTCCTACTTTTTCCTAATGGACACCATAATATTCTTTGGAAGTTTGAATTTCAAGTCAATGGCCCCTTTTGTGGGCTTGTTCCTTATGAATAGGAGGGTTTATCTTTTGAATAATAGTAATAATAATAATATAATAATAATAATAATTCTCCTCTTCATTGTCTTCCAATTGATTTATTTCCTATACATATTTACATTATTCTTAGTCCCAAGTTCACCCCTTTATTTTAACACTATATCAGGTACAGAGACGATGACCCTTGGTTATCCCGAAGGTCATTTGAGGCCTTCGAAAATAAAAAGTCCAAAAAACTAAAAGGTCAAACAAGGGGGTCAGTTATGGAAGTCGTCGCGGCCTTGGTTAGATAATGATGTTGAATCCAGTTTTTTTTTTCGCAAAACAGACATTTTACTGCGTTTCCTTAAGGTCAACCACAATGTCTAAATCCTTAGTATTACGAGTGCCACGTGACTTTTTACTGTAAGTGGATTCTTGGCAGATGAAGCTTTCATTATAAAAAGATAGAATATAAGATAGACTATAGAACAGAATATAGAAGTTGGGCCAAAGGACAAGAGTTGGAACCTCTATTATGAGGTCATTCTTCGCTGGAAATGACCCACAGTAAAAAGGTTTGCAAGGTGCAAAGGGAGGAAAACCTCGCTGTTGCACAATGCAACAATTGTTAGGAGAAGATGGGAAGGAAGATGGAAGAAAGAGAATATGAAAGGAAGTATAGTAAAAGGACGCTCATGCATTTTACGATGGCGGCAAAGCGGACTTTTCCTTTAATAGGATTTCGAATTTTATAAATTGTTCAGTAACATCAAATGACAACGATATGAGTCAGGGTACAAGTTACGCATAAACCGAAGCGGGAATGAAAATGTCATACAACTGTGACCTCGAAAAAATAGGTAAATTAAAGCAATCGTAAGTTTTACCTGACGAAAACAAAGTAGCATCTGCTTACGACAGATCTCTTATCGACAAGAAAAATATATAAACTTTTCAATCAACTGAACAATGAACTACGATGCCCATAACCCATCAGAATATTACCTCCGGATACCATAAAATGGGCGTTCATTTTCTTAGCACATTATTACTTCAGGCAGGTGCGATTCTCGACTTTTTTTTTGTTTTTTGTTTTTTAGCACTGTGTAAGGTCGCGCTGAGCATATGGCATTTACGTCCGTTACCTAAGCTTTATGGCATTTATGTACAGCATTTTATGAGCATATATGGAGGCATAATGTCACGTTGGCAAATACCTCCATTGTGAGGTATGTTAATTTATGGCCAAGATCTCTCCGCCTTTACGAGAGGGGGGGTAAAACATTAATCCAAAAACTCGTTTTTTATTTTTTTATTTTTTATTTATTTATTTTTCATAAACGAACGAAAGATGGAAGGTTGCTGTATTAACACTGGCAGATCTGCGAAGTGGTTTTACAACGCTCCGATAATCGAAAGGAGTTTGTGTGGCTTCTGAGTTTTTTTTTTTTTTTTTTTTTTTTTTTTTTTTAGCCCTTAGAGTTACGCTCCATCGAGTTATCCTCGACAGACTTTGTCCTTATTCTCCATTACTTTACATTTTCCGGATCTCTCTATCTTGCTGTCCAACCACTCCAACTCCCCCTCTTTTCACTGTCTGAATTGCTGAATGGACGAAAGTGCACCCCCACCACCAAGTGCTTGGACTGACAGCAGCCTCAATCACGGACCTTGTAGACTTTCCAAAGAACGGCTGGAAGAAGGGTAACCTCCGAAGTGCAAAAGCTCCTATTCAGGCTCTTTTGTGCGGGCAACCTTCGCGTCAGTTATCAGATATCGCACAAGATCTGCCTGAGTACCTGACATTCTGCTTTCGAATCCCACGGGAAAAAATGGTACTTATTGCTAACACGTTTCTTTTGGCTTTATTCCTTGGCCTAATTTGTAAAAAAACAGTTGAAGCGAAGGTGCTGTTCAATAGTATCCATATACATTTTTATCTATTCATAATTCTTTTTATAATGGATTTTTTTTTGATTTTTTTTTTTTTTGTATTTCCCTTTACCTTCTTTTATTTCCTAATGCGCACCACACTCTTTGGAAATTTGAATTTCAAATCGATGGCCCTGTGGTGGGTTTGTTCCATATGAATAGGAGTCAGCTCCTGAATGATAATAATAATAATAATAATAATAATAATAATAATAATAATAATAATAATAATAATAATTGGTACGAGCACCAACCTGAAGGAGTGATAGAAAACGATCAGGCAAAGATCCTCTGGGACTATGGTATCAGAACAGATAGGGTGATACGTGCAAATAGACCAGACGTGACGTTGATTGACAAAGTCAAGAAGAAAGTATCACTCATTGATGTCGCAATACCATGGGACACCAGAGTTGAAGAGAAAGAGAGGGAAAAAATGGATAAGTATCAAGATCTGAAAATAGAAATAAGAAGGATATGGGATATGCCGGTGGAAATTGTACCCATAATCATAGGAGCATAGCACGATCCCAAGATCCTTGAAAAGGAATCTAGAAAAAACTAGAGGCTGAAGTAGCTCCAGGACTCATGCAGAAGAGTGTGATCCTAGAAAACTCGCACATAGTAAGAAAAGTGATGGATCCTAAGGAGCAGGATGCAACCCGGAACCCCACACTATAAATACCACCCAGTCGAATTGGAAGACTGTGATAGAGCAAAAAAATAAATAAATAAATAAAGAAAAAAAAATAATAATCATACTATAACTGGGCCGTTAATTGTTCCTGTCAGTTCCTGTCATTCAATCACGGCCAAACGGCTGGTCAGATGGGCATGAACTTGGCAGGGTTATGTGGGGACCCCTAAGATGGTTTGTAATGGGGTTTCATCCAACCTAACCCCCTCCTTTGTAGGGGTGGGGGTGAGAAGGGATTCCCTGAAACGGAGCTGTTTCTGGTCGTGAAACGAGGCTGGTTATTCCCGTAGACTTAGTTACTTTACGATTTTTTCATACATAATTTCTGTACAACTTCCCCGGAGTTGTTGAATATTTATTTCAGCTCAGACACAATAGAAGATGAAAATTATCATCAATATCCACAAGAGTTTTTGAATAACTTAAAATCCATCGGGACTGCCAGGCACAAAATAACGTTGAAGTAGTACTGCCCGGTAATGTTTGCTTCGGAATTTCGATCCTGCCAATGGACATTGCAACGCAACGAGGTACACCTTATGGAGCTAAACTCCCACGTCATCAAAGCAGTGATAGCAACAGGCCCTCACACCGGCAAACGCCTGTTCATACCCCGGATTTCTGTACAACTTCCCAGGAGAAAGTCGCGAATATTTCAGCTCGGACACAATAGAAGATGAAAACTATCATCAATATCCGCAAGATTTTTTGAATAACTTAAACTCATCGGGACCGCCAGTGCACAAAATAACGTTGAAGAAAGTACTGCCCGGTAATGTTGCTTCGGAATTTCGATCCTGACAATGGACATTGCAACGAAACGAGGTACACCGTTATGGAGCTAAACTCCCATGTCATCAAAGCAGTGATAGCAACGGGCCCTCACACCAGCAAACGTCTGTTCATTCCCCGGATTCCTCTGATGCCTTCGGACAACCAGTTTCCGTTCCAGTTACGGCGCAGGCAGTTTCCCATCAACCTGGCCTTCTCATTCACTGCAAACAAGTCGCAGGGGCCCAGACTTTGGAGTCTGTGTTGGTGTCGTTTCTTGCTGTCACCCATGTTCACGCATGGCCAACTGTATGTGGCGATGAGCAGAGCAACTGACTCTGCCAACTTGAAATTAAGTTGTGGACAAACTGATAATATTGTGTACAAAGAGGTTCTGTAGTAGGTATGTATAAAAATCGCCCTTATCTTAATATTGCTGAACAAATAGTACATATAAATTTTTCACTTCTGCACCCGTATTTTATCACCCATCGTAGATGGGTAAGTTTGCTAGTAATAATAATAATAATAATAATAATGTATATCCTCGGCTTACCGAGTAATCGTCCTTTTTCAGGACGATGCCTTTTTTTTCAGCTCAAGCCCGAAAATAAAAAAATAAAAATAAGGAGGGAGAAAAAAAGGAGGTGACGCGGCTTCATCCTGAAGGAAGAAAGGTTTATAAATCAAGAAAACACAGAAGCAAAGAGTGAAATCCAAAGGCTGGAAAAGAACGGATAGAAGTGGCCTCCGAACGTGGGTAATCTTGCACGCATGAAATTCTAAACACAAAGTGTGTGTGTGTGTGTTTATAAATATTGATAGATTATAAACATACGCTCACACGTATGCGAAGTCTCACACATTGTAATGATTTTTTTCTACTATAACAGACGAATAACCGTATGCTTTACAAACATATGACGCAATTATTTTATTATTATTATTATTATTATTATTATTATTATTATTATTATTATTATTTTATTATTATTATTAAACGTCCAGAAGAGATCTGAAGAAACCAACAAAAGAAAATATATAAAGCACAAACTACGAGTCCAGTCATTTCTCATCCAGTCAATTATACAACACGCAAGCAGATTAACTGCATGAACGACTGACTGACATTCTACAAGGGGCTTTTCACAGAGAGAGAGAGAGAGAGAGAGAGAGAGAGAGAGAGAGAGAGAGAGAGAGAGAGAAAACTATCCATTTTGTTTTGATAAATCATATCATGGTAATATTTTAGGATTTTTATAATAAAAAAAGTACAACCATGAATTTGATTACCTTCAACACTAATAATGTCATAAAACAGGAAATATACATCTTATTGTTATGCATCATTGCATTACAAAAATTTCATCATTTTTATAATGCCAGTCAACAGTAGGAAAGAAGCTCTCTCTCTCTCTCTCTAAAATCCTAATCGGAAATGACGCTAATGATGATTATCTCTTACAATTTAGCAGACAAGACACCCCTAATGAGGGTCACGAAATTTATGCATCGAAACCCTGATCCCGGCAAATAAACCTGAGTGGTAGTTGGTAGTAGTGATAGTGATGTAGTAGTAGTAGTAGTAGTAGTAGTAGTAGTAGTAGTAGTAGTAGTAGTAAGAGGGGAAAGGCCTTTGCAACGGCTCCACCTATTTTTAGCCTTCGCGTCCGTCACGCTCCACGGCCCAGCGCAGGAAATACCTCTTCTCCTCCGAGGGTGTCATATGCTAATGGGATGATTACAGCTGACCCGCTCGTTAACAAGAATTTACTGCGTATCGTGGTGTAAAGAAGAGAATGTGATTTGTCTAACTTAATTAACTGAGCGCTACGGAACGTTGCTCAGTTTTTTAATGGGTCCACTACCCGTCTCCTTCCTGGAGGCATTTTCCAGAGATGTAACAGAGTGCCACAGAGACATTCCCATAAAAGAAAAACGAGACGCCATATCTTACAAACTAACCATAGATTGTTCTTTGAAAATAATCTCTTTATGTTACCCTAACTACAAAAGAAGACCTAACCTAACCTAACCTAACCTAGGGGCACTGCAAAAAAAAAAAAAAAAAAAAAAAAAAAAAAACAAAAAAAAAAAAAAAAAAAAAAAAAACCGGGGCTGGTGCGACACTAGCAAACATCTCGGACACTTGCTCCAGGGAGGCAGCACCGTGACTAAACCAGAATTCATTCTTTAGAGGATTTACGAGATTGTCAACATCTTCTATACCGTTAATTCCATTCCTTCACGGTCACGCGTTCGCTTGAATAGTCTCTTGAGAGAGAGAGAGAGAGAGAGAGAGAGAGAGAGAGAGAGAGAGAGCTTTTAAAAACTGAGTCATTTTTCAAAATTGAGTCATTCTAACAATACTAGAAATAATCTGAGAGAGAGAGAGAGAGAGAGAGAGAGAGAGAGAGAGAGAGAGAGAGAGAGAGAGAGAGCCTTATAATCATCCCCTTTCACGATGAATCTTTCCTTGAGAAGGGATGACGACGTCCCACAAAGGTTACTCCACGGGAGGATAAAAAAAAGGAGTAAATAAAAATAATAAAAAATAAAAATAAAAAGCTTACTTGTATGGGAGACGGGGCAAGGCCACGAGACAGGGCTGTTGAATGGGCATAAGGGAAGGATTTACGGCTTTAGTCCCCAAAGTCACGAGATAGGCTGGATTTAGCTGCTCGTACTACAACTTTCGATTTGAATTCCCGGAACGAAAATGAAATACTTAAGAATAAAAAGGGAATGGTTAATAAAACTGAGGCGCTTCGAGTGATGTTCTAGAACAGATTAAATATATATTTTTATATTATATCAAATTGAAAGATGGAGGAAAGACACTACTAATCAGCTTTACATAGACGTATTAGATAACTTTAAATGAATAAGTCTGTGCTTACGTTAATTAACCTTTGAAACAAAAGACATAAAAATAACAACTAGCTTTTGAAGGTACTACTTGCCTAATCATCAGAATTTGGTCAAAAATGCTGAACAGAACTATGAGAGAGAGAGAGAGAGAGAGAGAGAGAGAGAGAGCCTCCTCCTGATGATGATGATGATGTTGGAAGATGTAAAATCCTTGAGGACGATGACGATACTCGAGGACTACTTCCTCTCCTGATGGCGAGAGCGATAACGTAATTGAAGTTTATCGTCGCGTCAAACCATAGAAGGGTCCTGGAAAGTGAAGTTTTTGGGAGGGAGGTGGTTGTTTCTTTGTATCTAGAAAGCCTAGGTGAAGTTAGCTCGTATTCAGCGACTGAAGTTTATAGTGTCGCGTCCCAAGAAGGTCCTCGAGAGGGAAAGATTTTGAAAAATGAAGTTTATTGTTTTGTTTTTGTGACCCAAGAAGGACCACTAGATGCAAGATTTTAGTCTTTTATTTTGTATATCAAGAGCTTCACAGGAAATGAGTTTTTAACGTAAATTTTACTGTTTTCCCCAAGAGGGCCCCTGGGGATGGGGTCTAATCATCGAAATCATCTGAATTTTATTTCGGGGAGCTCTCCTACTCCCCCACTTCCCCACCCGCCTTGCACTCTCTATCCGCCAAAAAAAGAAGAAGAAAAAAAAGAGGTTTAGTGGGAAGGCCTCTCCCAAAATTATGCCTCAGAATATTTCGTATTATAGTGGGGGTTTCTAGCAGCGAAGTCCTTCAGAAAACCTGTAAATTATCCGATAACCCTGAAAATAATTGCCCATAAGAGTATCATGATTGACACTTAACTCGCACCAACACGCAGTACATTATAACAACAAACTCGAGGACTTTTCAAAAATTTTTTTTTACGCATGGACAAGTGCTTCAGAAAAGCATGTTGAGTTTTGCCTTTCTATTTTTACCTACGATATAAGAGCTGAATATCTTTCAATAAGTCAAGAGTCATTATCAGCACAAATTGTTGGGCTAAGTAATGTCAAGATTCACTATCTGTACCAAATATTAGATTGAGTAGTGTCAAGATTCACTATCTGTACCAAGTACAAAGCTAAGTAATGTCAAGATTCACACTTTGTACAAGTACAGGGCTAAGTACTATCAACATTCACTACCTGTGCAAAGTGTTGGGCTAATAACATCAAGATTTACTATCTATACAAAGTTTTAGGCTAAGTAATGTCAAAACAGAAAGTCACGAGCGCAGGATTAAAAGATGGAGGGTCTGGCGGTGACTTGCAGGAGAAGGGAAAAAAAATTTAGCCAAAGGATATATTTCGAGTTCGAGAGTAGGAATCCTTAATGACACCCATCCCTCGGTAATTCACCGGTAATAATGACGTCGTCCCAATGCCATCAATCATCAAAGAGTGGATGGTCTTAAGCAGCGTAAACAAAACAGTTCTACTGTCTTACTGAGAGAGCCAGAGTTATTGTCGTCTTTATTTTTTTTTAATAATTAATGAGGGCAGCCAGGTAGACCACCAATAAGAAACATACAAACAAAAAGAAGAAGAAGAACTCCATCATCGCTTCAGAGAGAACACCATTCTGTAAGGATAGTTTGCAACACGGGTAAGATACCGACAACAATTCAGCATCTATCCAATAAATTTTAGTGGCTACACATATCTGGGGGCCAAATATCCATATTTCATAGACAGGTGTTTCGTCACTTCCTTATGCACCAGCACGAAATTAACTGTTAGGACTGCAATAAAGTTACACATCTTGGGTGTATATATATTGTTAGCAGGGGCCATAACTTGTAAGAAATGTGTAAATAAATACTGTACAGTACAGTGCAATGTAAATTTTTAAAAAATGCCACGAAGCAAAACAACATATTTAGAAAAGTGATTAATAAAATTACTTCTAAATAAAAAAAAAAAGTTGTGAAAAATCACCAAAATAAAAAAAAGTTGTGAAAAATCGCCATAATTTAAAAAAAACTAGTGAAAAATCATCAAAATTTAGTCTCTCGACCCACTTATTTGTAACACAAAGTAAATAAATAAATAAGTAAATAAATAGAAAATCTTTAAAATAGCTAAGAGATAGGCATCAAAACTCATCATACATAAATCCTAATATGACAGGTTCACGCCTAATAACTACTACGGCTTCGTTGATGACCCCTTCAGGTTAACTGAATATGTAAAATAAGCAATTTGACGCAAGTTGCGACAAGAAAAAAAATATGAAATCGGAATATCTGCGAAGTCTTCTTTCTGTGTTTCCCTTTACCTTCTCTTACTTCCTTAATAAACACCACAATATTCTTTGGAAACCTGAATTCCAAGTCAATGGCCCCTGTGGTAGGCTTGTTCCATATGAATAGGGTTCATCTGAATATAATAATAATAATAATAATAATAATAATAATAATAATAATAATAATAATAATAATAATATATGCTGGAAGAAGACCTTCATTAATACAGGTTTTATTCAAAATAATGGCTATTTCAGCCATGTTTATTATGTATAGAAGAAAAGTCAGTAATATGAAGAATGGAGTAACTTCTATACGAAATAAAAGCGGCTGGAATAGCCATTTCTTTCAATAAAACCTGCAATAATAATAATAATAATAATAATAATAATAATAATAATAATAATAATAATAATAATAATAATAATAATAATAATAAGTAGGACTGAAATTAACTTTTATATACACTGCAAGTTTGTTTATTTGTAAGTAACCCACCCCCCCCCCCCCCCCCCCACCCCCCCCCCCCCACAAAAAAGGTATGCACGAGAAATTCTAAATAGTAAGGTTTTATATAGATATGCTGGATTAAAAAAAAAAAAACAATTTTGTAACTGACAAATAAAATGGGTCGGCCTCAATGACCCTTGAGACCCGGGTTATGACGATGAGGAATTAGCTCGCTCTAATGAAAGACACTCCAGACCATTTAAAAAGAAAGACACTCCAAGCTATTTAAAAAAGAAAAGACACTACCAAGTCCTAAATTTAAAAAGAAAAGAAAGACACTCCAAGCTATTTAAAAAGAAAAGACACTCCAGTCTGATTAAAAAAGAAAGACACTCCAAGCTATTTAAAAAGAAAAGACACTCCAGTCTATTTAAAAAAGAAAGACACTCCAAGCTATTTAAAAAGAAAAGACACTCCAGTCTAATTTAAAAAAGAAAGTCACTCCAGGCTATTGAAAAAAGAAAGACACTCCAGACTATTTAAAAAGAAAAGACACTCCAGACTATTTAAAAAAGAAAGACACTTCGGGCTATTTAAAAAAGAAAGACACTCCGGGCTATTAAAAAAAGAAAGACACTACGGGCTACTTGAAAAAATAAAGACACTCCGGGCTATTTAAAAAAGAAAGACACTCCGGACTATTTAAAAAGAAAAGAAACTCAAGACTATTTAAAAAGAAAAGACACTCCAGACTATTTAAAAAAAAAAGAAAGA
Source organism: Macrobrachium nipponense (assembly GCF_015104395.2). NCBI lineage: Eukaryota > Metazoa > Arthropoda > Malacostraca > Decapoda > Palaemonidae > Macrobrachium > Macrobrachium nipponense. The sequence goes on from NC_087209.1 coordinate 57,669,150, forward strand.
CACTCCGGACTATTTAAAAAGAAAAGACACTCAAGACTATTTAAAAAGAAAAGACACTCCAGGCTATTTAAAAAAGAAACACACTCCAGAATATTTGAAAAAAAGAAACACACTCCAGGCTATTTTAAAAGAAAGCTGACACATGAATATCTCGGTATAACATTAACTTTCGTTATTCATGTCACTGTCTTTAATTAATTCGCCGATAAAGATACATTTTCCTGGAACAGAACATCCTTCAGAATTCTCTGTCTGTATTCTTCTTATTTTTTTTTAAGTAATTTTCTTTCTTTCTTAAAGTATTATAACAAGCTCGTTTCCTTCCGAACTGACCAACTTCAACAGCTGTTAGAATGGTTCCACACGCGCGTAAAAGTTATTTTGTTACATACGGTTATTTCCTTAAATGAAAAATAACAATACATGACAAGATTGGGAGATAGAACAATAGAACATATATCAATCAATTCTTGAGGATTGCCAGAAGTTACATCTTGTTTAAAGCTCAAGTTCTCAAGAAGAGACGATTATCTAGATTACGCGATGAGTTTATTTATTTGGCGTCACACCAAGAAGGTTATTAAGCTAGAGTTGCTACAGACAGTTGAAAGACGACAATACAGTTCAGAGCAGATGTCTTCGCCGAGATGGAACTAGTATGGAACCGGAATTGCGAACATCTCAAATCACGGAACTTGCATTTGAGATGAACGCTCCAGAATAAGCAGTTTCTTATCAATATAGATTCCAAAACATAGAATGTAAGTCTGTTTTCTCTCTCTACACTACTTGGAAATGTTTCTTATGGAACTAAGTAACCAGGACGTTCTACTGCCATCCTTGTAAGAAGGAGCGTCCAGTTTTTATACGTGGATGTTGTAACTTGTCTAAAGCCCCATTGTTTCCGGTGTTTGTACATGTCTACATCTGGGACTTTTGGCCTTTAACAAGATGTCATCATAAGGTTTCCTGATGGCGCATTAAAACTGTTGAGTAAAACAATAGTTACCTTGAAATGAACAAGATTTTGAGTTCGTCTGCTCAGTAACGTTTTCATGATACATGAAAGAAGGCGTTACTGAATTATCTCTCGTTTTGGATATTGTTAATGAACGCACCTGCCTAAAAATAATTTGATAGTAATATAAGACTGTGGGCGTCAATCACATTGGGTTTCAATTGTGATTGTTTTTCTCAAATGTGTTATTTTATTTGTTCTCGTAAACGGCAGTCGTTTAAGGCTATTCTAATTTAAGTACCCAATCGGCTTGGCAAAACACACTAACACTAAATCTATTTGGGGAGCAAATAACCAAACACTTTACTCTCTATGATTTGATAAACCTAACCGAATCCTGTGTTTAACCTTCTGTCTAGAAGATTCCTGATACAACGCAAACAAAGAAATAAAATGTTTGCTCGACGATGCCTGCAAGTACTCTACTGTCCTTGCGACCACCACGCCTCAATTATGCAAGGCAGGAGTCCTTCGTTGGTACTGTGCGTCTTCTGCCAATTTTGGAAGCAACAGCTTCCTCCTTAAGTCTTGGGTAATCCCTTCACACCCCTATCCGAACAAACAAAAGACCCTCTTCATCACCTGAACTAAACCAACTGACTGAGGACTCGGAAGAACGGCGTAGAGGGTCTTCCATATTTGAGTTGGTTTGAGATCCTCCTTCAAGTTCTCATTCTTAATTTCATTTCTGTGAATTATATTTCTCTCTCTCTCTCTCTCTCTCTCTCTCTCTCTCTCTCTCTCTCTTTTAATCTGCATTGCTCAAGAGATGAACCAATAGGAGACGCCAGGTGACAGAGTAAGGGTGAACGTGTTGGGCCACAAGGTTGAGACGATGTGGCTTTTCATGCAACCTTTAAGCAACGGTTTAAGTTTCTGAATAATCGTCGGTTCCTGCCCAAAAACAAGACTGCGGAAACCTGCCACCTCTCTCTCTTCTCTCTCTCTCTCTCTCTCTCTCTCTCTCTTAGTGATTAGAATATTCGCCTCACAAGCAAGAAGTCATGGTTTTTATTCGCAGGCAAAGAGGGAGAAAATTTGAGAGAGAGAGAGAGAGAGAGAGAGAGAGAGAGAGAGAGAGAGAGAGAGAGAGAGAGAGAGAGAGAGTCCATTTAGATTTTGACCTTAAATAACTTCTATACGTCTGCAGACAAAACTTTGAAATTAATATAACAACAGGACCACGAGGGACTTATAAAGTTTCCACAGAAATATTTGTGCCACTGTAGGATAAACGACCCCCCTCATTACACCACCTCAAAATATAAATGCTTATAAAACAGATCAAGGAAAGAAAAGATAACGTTAAAACTGTCTGCTGGACATGTAGACGAAGGACCAATTAGCCAAATAGCTTTCCACACATTTCCTTTATTATTATCATCATTTTTATATTATTCCTCAAGCATCCTAGCAACAAGTATCTTTCAGTGTTGATGTTCATTTCGGCAAACCGTCCAAGTTTTAATTAAAGACCCCAACCTCACAGTTCATTAGATACCAACACTTCCTCTGTGTTAAGCCTTTTGTCCTGTCCATCCCAATCTTGTTCGACAACCAGGTATCCATCTACCTGGCCAATCGCCCTCTACCTCCCTGAACAAAAGCTATTCATTTCTGTTTACTATCTACCTTGGTTTCATTTCTCCCTTTGTCTACTCATCTCATGCAATTAGCCAAGGTTGTGTGTTTATGCCGTCAGTCTTCCCAAGGGGTTTTAGCCGTCGAATAATTAGCCACAACCTCAATTAACTTTGTAATTCCAGTCACGTAGCGAAACTGGCTAAAAAACTAATTACCCTGATGTAACTGTCCGCGTGCCGTGTTATGCATATGATCGCATTTGTATGAATGTAGATTATGCGTATATATATGACGGCGTGATACATTTTAACATCTGTGATATATCCAAATATACATGATGCCCGTATGGTAACTCTAATGAACAAATACATACATATATATATATATATGTATATATATATATATAGTATATATATATATATACATATATATATATATATATATTATATATATACATTGGTATATATAGATATATAATATATATATAAATAATAATATAATATAATAATATATATATATAATATATATATATATATATATATATTATATATATATATATATAAAACCGACGACATTGAAGAAGACTTCCTAAACCTTTGCTTATTATAAAGAAAAGCCCAACAAGGTTTGATTTGACAAGACACCATAAGTAAATAGTAAATCTTTCTGTATCTTATTTTCTCTTTTCCAAAACCGACTGGCAAAGTAAAAAAAGAACGAGTCAAAATGCGAAGAAGAAAAAGAAGAAGAAGAAGAAGAATAAGAAGAAGAAGAAGAAGAAGAAGAAGAGAAGAAGAAGAGGAAGCAAGATTATCACCTGGTATGTGAAGGCGCCTCGCTTGCTGTCATACATTAGATGATAACCCCTTCTGTGAACAGGCTCTACTACGTACATTCAATTCGACTCCTGCTACTGGGTTTTGGTCTGACGTATTTTCTCCATGAATGTTCTCTTCTCTAACCTTTAAAAATTCCTTCAGCGTTTCAGATGACAAGGTTATCTTTAACATCTCATTTATATTGTTCCCCCTTCTACAACATCTGCAAAGCAACATCTACATATACCAGGCAAAAAAATAAATAATAAATAATAAATAATCTATACTCCAGGTACGAGTTAAACTTGCTTTCGTCCTTCTCGAACGGTTATTCTTTTATATTAACATTAATGTTAAGAGACAAGTTATTCCACAAAGTCATCCGAATTGATGAAGGCCTTTCAATCATTCAATTCAAAACGCCATAACATACAAAAATCGAAAAATACTATAACTGCCGAGTTTGTAAATTGTAAATTGAATACATAGGTCTACAGAAACTACTAATTATGGATAATTGTATAATTTCTTTATTTATATCTAAAATTGCTGCCATAAAAGGTCGCAGAAAAATGTAAATACTACAATTCCTGACAACACATGAACTAGGTACGTAACAAAAGTCAGTAACACGTTACGGAATAATCCTAGAGAGAGAGAGAGAGAGAGAGAGAGAGAGAGAGAGAGAGAGAGAGAGAGAGAGAGAGAGAGAGAGAGTCATGGTTCATTTGTATTCACGCCAAGGCTCCTTGGGCAACACCCTGGACAAGACTGTAGATAGGACTGTCTGGAGATATTCAAAGAAGTACAGGCTGGGAGAGGTGGCTTCAAGCTGCGCAGGACTCGAGACTAGTCCTACAAACCGTTCAGCTTTCCAAACTCTATCCTATGAACCGTTTCAACTTTCCAAAGTCTATCCTACAACCGTTTCAACTTTCCAAAGTCTATCCTACAACCGTTTCAACTTTCCAAAGTCTTATCCTACAACCGTCCAGCTTTCCAGATTCAAAACTGGAAACCCTCAACGCTTGAAACTGGAAGGTACCACAACATTTGGCATGAGACTGGCAGAGATTCTTCCAGATAAGGAGATGAATTGGAGGCTACAGGATGCGTTCTTTTGTCACTCAGAAGATGGAAGGCGCCGCTTCGAGTGAAAATCATCAAATGTTATTTTGATATAAATAAACAAAACTGGCAATATTTTTCGAAGTGAATAGAATGAAGGAATTGATGGGCTGGAATGTCCACGAGGACGGATAATTATAATCAACGCAATTCAAATATTCTTCATCGTCGGTTAATATCTCAGGGGAATGAATAGAAAAGTAAATTTAGAAGTCAGCTTTCGTCCCAGGGTTTAACCTTGATGTCATGCAGAAATCAAGAATCTTTTTATAACTTGTAAGCACCAATGATTATTAATACAGCTAAGACTTTCTTTGTCGATTTAGCTATTCAACAGAGGCTAAGCGTAAAAATGACTGAGGTAATACTGTGTTTATATATCAGTATTTTTAATGATGAACATAGTACTGTAAACTGAATGTCGCCACAGATATAACAAAGAGTTGTATAACATTCACAAATGACAGATGAAAGATCATCTTGAGAAAACTAAACGAATCCCAGATTCCAGGATTCCCTTCGTAAGGAAATCATCGTTTGTCTAACTGGTTGATGAATAGGCAACTCCCAGATACTGTCAAAACGTACACTAAAATGAAAATAACTACTATTACCCGAGGCGAACATGCTCACAAAAACTGGTTATGACATTAAGTACTCTTAGTAAGCTGAAGCTGGGATGTAGAATCTATTCTGCCGAGTGATTTAAAATTTACCAAGAGATAATGAGCATATTTGTCCTAATTAAGTCAAAACCTCCTTTCCCATGAAGGATTTCATGGGGTTCCTTCGACGGCTGTCGTCACGAGGACAGATAAAAAAATCCCAAAATCCTTTTTCCGTCTTGTCACATCCTAATCAATCCTGGCCCCTGTCAACGGTGGGCTAGAATACTTCATGCTTTTGTTGACAAGTGAAGGTCTAGTGTCATTTCTCTGGAAATCTTTCATCATGTTTTCACTGTTTCTATAAAAAAGAGATGTATGGAAACCACGTAACAATAATCGCTATTTTTCTATAATGTTGATGCCAAAAGACTATGGCATTATCCACACAAAAAATTGTTTTGGGGGGACGGTGGTTTTTTTTTTATCTTTCGTTTGAAATTAAATTTTGTATTCGTTGCAAATCTCGAATCCGAGTGATGAGTTGCCATCTATGGCAGCTTGATTGCAACAGAAAAAATTGCAACTCATGCGGCCAGTGATTCAAAAGAAACCTCCTCTGAAATTCTCATATATATATATATATATATATATATATATATATATATATATATATATATATATATATATATATATAAAAGGATAAAAAAAACTCACGCTTATCATATGACATCATTATTACGGTAAGCAATGGCTTAACAAAGCAGTGGCATAAAAGAATATCCTTTTACTAAGATAGTGAAAAGATGTCACCTACGCGATATTATTATTATTATTATTATTATTATTATTATTATTATTATTATTATTATTATTATTATTATTATTATTATTATCAAAAGCAGTAGCGTCAACAAAAATCCCCCTTACTAAGAAATCGAAAAAATGTGGCCTACGAGATATCATTATTACTCTTATAAAAAGAACACAAAAATCTAACAGTACTGAAGCTATAAAACACCCACAGGCCCAAACTTCTACGAAACTCGCTTACTACATCTTGGACTGGTTCCATCTCTCTCTGGGCTACGAAAGAGAAGCAGAAAAAAAAAAGATGCTCGTTTGACTACGAAACCTCACGACAAAGTCATCGTACAACCCTTTTCCTGGACGGCACACGATTTGACCTTCGTCGGGCGTTCGCCTGCCCGCCCACCCCCCGTGGGGGTCACAGACGTGGATGTCAAGGCGGGATGCCTTTGGTTTCGTCGAAGGACACGAGCATACTTTCCTAGTAGGCTAGGCCTACGTGACGGAGAGAGAGAGAGAGAGAGAGAGAGAGAGAGAGAGAGAGAGAGAGAGAGTGATCTAACATAAAGTGATAAGTACCTCTTAAAAATGTATACCATCATCTAATTCAAAATGAGAGGACCTTGCCAAAGAAATATTGACCTCATAGAGGTCATGTCGTCTTATATATTAATTTAAATTGAAATGAATTATGACAGGGCGTGATTTATTTCTACCTAATCACCTGCGATACTTGGAAGACTTCTGAGGGAACACGGAATAAACTATTAATTTGTTCATCTATATGCTTCTTCTAATGACTGGTCCCCTCTCTCTGCAATTCCCTTTACCTTCTGTTACTGCTTTTGAATGAACACTATGATATTCTTTAGAAGATTTATTCTTTGTTCAAGTCAGTGGCCCATGTATTGGCCTAGTATCATATGAATAGGGTTCACCTTCTGAATAATAATAATAATAATAATAATAATAATAATAATAATAATAATAAACAATTACTCAGTAGCAGTGGTTTTGAAACGGAGAAACAAATCTACATATATTTATTTATGGGTGCGTTCGATTCCGGAACGCTCTCTGTAGAGATTTCTTTTTAAATATATATGTACCATACATAACTTTGGATTCGTTTCTCCAATAATAATAATAATAATAATAATAATAATAATAATAATAATAATAATTAATAATAATAATACGATAACGATTATGAAAACACAAAAAACAAGAAATAAAGAAAATCAGAAGACAAACTAAATAATAATAATAATAATAATAATAATAATAATAATAATAATAATAATAATAATAATAATAATACGATAACGATGATGAAAACGCAGATAAACAAGATACAACAAAGGAAATAAAAAGATAAACTAAATCATAATAATACTATTAATAATCATAATAACAATAATAACAATAATACGATGATGATGACGAAATCACAAATAAACATGTAAAAAGGGAAATAAAACGAACTTAAACTTGCCATCTCCTAAAACCAAAGAACGATTTTTTTTCACGCGTCCCTCACAAGGGCATCAGACGCCGTCGTCTTCATCAAGCAGTCGTGGCATATTTATGGCTACTGTCGGTGATGCCAAAAGGTTAATTGGGGGGGGGGGGGGGGGGGTGGGGGGGGGGGGGGGAGGGGGGGGGGGGGGGGGGGGGGAGGGGGGGGGGGTGGGGATGACAAGTGCTTAGTCACGGACCGTTTCACTAAAGGACAGAAGAATCTTCTGCGCTTTGACCGGTTCAAACCGGTGAATCCTGAAAGAATAAGCTAATGACACGATAGAAGCAGTGGAGTCGTCTAGCTTTCTTCCGTGGATATAGCAGAATTGCAAGAGGTTTAAGTTAGTGTTTTAGTGTGTACTAATACACACACACACACACACACACACACACACATATATATATATATATATATATATATGTATGTATATATATACATATATATATGTATATATATATATATATATATATATATATATATATATATATATATATATATATATGTGTGTGTGTGTGTGTGTGTACACGTGTGTGTGTGTGCGTGTGTTCCAACGAGCAAATCAAAACAGCAGTCAAACTGGATCTTGGGCCAAATTGAAACGTGATCTTAACTTCCTATAAGAAACACGGAATAAAGCGCGTAAGACACTCGTACAGCCAGCAAGAACGGACAGTTTACCAAAACCCGCTCATTTTTCGCATGTTGTAATACTCTCAGTGTCAGATTCAAATAACACTTCCCCAGAGAGAAAGAGAGAGAGGAGAGAGAGAGAGAGAGAGAGAGAGAGAATTTAGGGACGAGTTTATACGACAGCTACGTCCACTAAAATCTTGGATTACAGATGAGATCGGTGTTCTAAAGCTGAAACAGACAACTTATGGAAGACTTGTTATGGAAGAACATCTTTATACGAGTCCCTGGAAATTCCTCAAGCGTGTATATATATATTCACAGGCCTCTCATTAACCTTTTGCCTTTGGAGCAACGCAGGCAGGCTGATCCACGCATCTTCCAGAGAAGCGTGACTGAGGTTACTACTGCGGTAAACGTGCATCTGTTTATCCGCAGGGAAATCAATTGCTGTTTTCTTGATTCATGTTCGCCCGTCATCATCATTTTTGTCCTAGAAAGGAGGCAACAGCAGGTAAAACCACCACCGAGCAATATATTTATGAATTGGGAAATAAATGCTATCTTAGGAAATGTGAAATAAATGCTGTTTTTGGCACTGAAGAATAAATACTATTTTTTGGCATTGGGAAATAAATACTATTTTAGGAATTAGAAAATAAACACTATTTTAGGAACTAGAAAATAAAATACTATATTTGGCATTAGTAAATAAACACTATTTTACTAATTGGGAAAGAAATACTATCTTAGGAATTGGGGGAATAAATACTATTTTAGTAATTGGGAAGTAAATACTATTTTAGGCATAAGGAAATAAATACTATTTTACGAATTGGGAAATATATACTATTTTAAGTAAATACTATTTTTGGAATTGGGAAATATCATTTTATGAAAAAGAATATTTTATGAATCAGGAAATATATACTTTTTTTAGGAATTGGGAAACAAATATTGTTATATGAATTAGGAAATAAATACTATTTTCCGAATTGGGAAATAAATAATTTTTAAGGAATTATGAAACATAACTATTTCGGGAATTTGGAAATAAATACTACTCAAGGAATCAGGCAATAAATACTATTTTAGGAATAAAGAAATATACAGTACTTAATTAATCAGGAAATAAATACCACTTTAAGAATAAGGAAATGAAAACCATTCAGTTTCATAAATAAACCTTCTGGGAGGAGCAAGAGCCATAAAGCTATCTGTTCACAAACCAAGGGGCTTCAGGAGATCACGCCTAGACTCGCAAGCTCATACATTAATTTACCTGTCAGCGTATTCTGGTCAAGGGTTTCTCCTTCGACTTTTAATTCACTGCTTGAGGTTGATCAGAACCTATCCATTCTTGGTTTACAAGGCAGTTACTTGTGTTAGGTTTATCTTCAATTTACATAAGTAGCTCTAAGTGTCTTCAGGGGTTGAGCTGATGAATGATTAACTGTTCTGAGGCAATAAATCATTTGAGCACATGACAGAAATCATTTGTGATGTTTTGTTTCATATGTCTTCAATGCCTTCGAGGTTTGTTACACGTTGATTGATCCATTTTCGGCCGCTGGTCGCTTCCTTTTTACATGAACCATTTGGACTGTTTATTTTCACTTCATTTTTCTCTTTTTAGGTGTTTGACTTTTAGATAAATTCACAGCAAAACGACCTGGTAATAAAATCTTCAAGAAATCTTTCTTTGCAATAATTCGAAATCGGACACAGTTTATGTAGTTAACTGGAACAAAAAACAGACAGACCTTGTTCATTCGTACCCTGGCCATACATTTTATATATATATATATATATATATATATATATATATATATATATATATATATATATATATATATATATATATATATATATATATATTATATATATATATTAGCAAAGGCACGATACCCAAAATTTCAACACTTGGTGTTGCTAATAATAGCAATGGCATATTCCCTGGGCGTACCATGTGCCCTTCAGTCTACTCTACCAAGTAGCACCAATTATATCTCCAACAGAGCAGTTTAACCTTGGAAAATTGTATCTTTTACGCAAGCAACTAAATTAACAGCACTGCAAAAAGGCCAACAAAATTTATGGATCATGTCCCAGATTAGCGAACCCAATATTTTTCATGAGAATATTATACCACTTTGATTTATATACTTTTATATATACACAATATATATAATATATATATATATATATCATATATATATATATATGTATATATAGATAATTTATATTATATATATAGATAGTAATATAGTATTATATATTATATATCTTATTATATATAATTATATATCTATATATATATACATATATATCAGGATCCAGACCTTTTTTCCAAGAAATATATGTACCACAACACAAAATACTGAAGCATTACTGCACAGTGATTAAAATAATTATGGAAATACAATTATGCTACGAGAAAGTACTTTGATGAACAGATTAAAAAAAAACCCTAACCCAACTAAACTAAATAAAGTCGCAGGAGGGGCTGCGTAAACTGTCCTTACGATTCAATCATAACTTAAGTCTTCGTACCGCCCAAGTATTCGAGCATACTTGATCGAGGAATTTAAATGTTAAATGTTTGTTTTAGTGCTGTAGTAACCGTTTTGTGACTTTCCTATCCCAAAGTGGATGACAGTTAGATGCCTAGCGTTATCCGATGCCATAACGTAACAAACTTGCCAACAAACTGAATTTACATATCCACCTTCACTTCACTGATAGCTTTTACAGCATTTCTGGTACATATACGCCATCTTCAAGTTGCTGAATGTCTCTTTTTTTTCAGGTGGAAAAGTAATTACTAGGTCATTTCAAGTCCAAGAATAAATTTTCAAAGGAATACAGCTGCACCTAGACTGGTATTTTAAATTTTCAAAGGAATACAACTGCACCTAAACCGGTATTTTAAATTTTCAAAGGAATATAACTGCACCTAAACCGGTATGTTAAATTTTCTCTGGAACACAGCTGCACCTAAACCGGTATTTTAAATTTTCAAAGGAATAAAGCTGCACCTAGACCGGTATGTTGAATTTTCTCTGGAACACAGCTGCACCTAGACTGGTATTTTAAATTTCCAAAGGAATACAGCTGCACCTAAGCTGGTATTGAAATGGTCTCCCTTTCGTGAAGTAGCTAGAGAAGAAGAATGCGTCGAAGACCTTGGAGGAATTGCGAGAAACTTGATAACAGTGACTTACCTTGAGTCTCTCGAGTCTGGGAATTTTACGGAACAGCTGCGTAAATGCGAGAGTATACATTCCCCCGTGAGTACATTTGTTTGTGTATTAATTAGTTAATTGTTTTTTTTTTTTTTTTTTTTTTTTTTTAAGTAAGCGATCTCTACTTTCTGAATTTCCCATTACCTTCTGTTCCTTCTTTTTAATGAACATCATATATCTTTGGAAGCTTGGATTTCAAGTCAATGGCCCATATGGACTTACTCCATATGAACAGGTTACATCTCCTGAATATAATAATGACATCAAAATATAACTCAGAGACAGATGACGCGGGATCTCTCTTATGACTAAGGACGCTCATGAACGCTTCAGTAATTTCTCCAAATACCAACACAGTCACTCCACGCCTATCCCAAGGTCGGATAAATTATTTGGGGAAGGCTGGAGTCAGGAAGGGCATCCGTCCTTAATTAAAGCATGACCCAACACCAATTATGAAATGAGTCGCTCAAGACTGATATAGCTGGGGGGTGGGGGGTGGGGGGTGGGGGATGCTTGTTGACAACAGCGACCTCGACTAGGGATTAAGATGAATAGGAAAAAATACTGGAAATGCCAAACGAATTAGCTGGACAAAAGAGCAGCCTGGCCATGCTGATCTGTGGAAGAGACAGAATACCTAATTTCCAGACAAAATATCACACAGAAGCAAGACTGTAATCACGAGTACTTGAGCTTTTATGGTAAAAAAAACAAAAGGGGCAATTAGGTACAATGTTTTCATAGCAGAAGCCTGTAATGAAGAAGCCCGGCCACTCCTTGCACTACCTGTTTTGCAACCAAGGGCGAACCGAAGATACGATGCCAGTTTTAGAAGGGAAGTTGGGAGCCGTTCGTCTGGTCCGAGTACTAATCATTCACCAGTCACTCGCACCAAGCCACTTTCAAGCTACTTCAGGGTGTGACGTGCTTGCCTCTTTAGCCTTGGCGAGCAGTCTTTTAGAAGGACAAGGACAATCCGAAATCTCTCGGTGGCCATGGTAGGACTCTCTAGCCTCGGTAGGCAACCATTCTAAGAAAAGGACTACTATTCGCAAGGCTCGAAGAAATATTGAAGAAAAAACTGACATTTTTGTATTCATATGATATCCTGAATAACAGTGTAGTACATATGTCAAATTATTTCTCTCTTTCCTATAAATACCCACAGATTTGGATGTCAATAATATATTGGCTCAAATAAATAATAAGGTCCCTTTCTATCAAATTTACGCTTGAGTTAGAGAAAGATGATTGTTTACCTTTTTTGGACATTTATATTAAAAGGTTAACTTTTAATTGTAAATGTAGTATCTTTAGGAAAAAGACAAATAATTTGTACGCGATTATTCAGGATATCATATAATATAAAGAGTCAGTATTTTCATCAACGTTTCTTCGAACCTTGCAAATAGTCAGTCCTGAGTAGAAGAAAAAAAAATAGGAACAGATTTGTGCTATCCATCCCATATCATGGATATCTGTTACAATAAAGTTATTAAGACCTATGAAAAATCGGAAAGGAAAAAAGTAGTGCCCTTAAACACCCTTTGTTGCCACATTTTATTGGGTTTGAAGCTGTAAAACAGTTTTTTAAAATTGTGTAATAAAAATGTATCTTTCACATATAACGTAAAAAACTGCTTATAAAAATAAAAAATAATCCGCGATAACAGCAATATTGTATACAAAATTCCATGTATGAATTGTGATTTATTTTACTTAGGTCAGACCAGTAAAGAATTGAACACCAGATTAAAACAACACAAATACTCAGTAAGAACAGGTTAGACAATTAATGCTTTATTTATACATTTAAGTGAAAAGTCACACAGAATACACTGGACGCAAAGCCAAACATTGTCACTTTCTAACGAAACAATTTTCAAGGAACTTGTTAGAATTTGTTTTGATTCGGTTAACCTGGGTGAATAATTTCAATGTAAGTCAATAAAACAGATGTTCCAGAAGGAATTGAAAGATAGAATAAAGAGAATTACCAATTAGTAGATTTCGATTTCAATCTGTTGACCGTTCTGTGACCTCCCGACCTTTTTGTATTCCTTTATGACTTGTACCCACCATTTATATTGGCCCCCTTGCTTCTGTGTATCTATAGTTGCTGTGACCATATCTTGGTAATAAGACGAAAGTACTTAGCATCTCCAGTATTTCAATTTTCCTTCGTGGCTGTAACTTAGCTCGTATAAGCATCAGGTTTTTTATTTCTTCGTGATTTAAAATCAAACATTATATATTATATATATATATATATATATATATATATATATATATATATATATATATATATATATATATATATATATATATATATATTCCAAAGTTTTGGGATGTATCAAAGCAAACCACAACAAAATTCTCAAGAGCCAAAACATCTGTAAGAACGCAAAAAAAAAGAATAAATAAATAAATAAGATAAAATAGTCTCGAAAAGACAGCCACACGCGAATAGGTAAGTCATTGGTTTATGCCAAGCGACAAATACATCTCATCCTCGCCCCCCCCCCACCCCCACCCAATACACACACCCTTCAAAAAAAAAAAAAGCTTAAAACAGGAATAAAATTTAAAAAGTTGAAGCGATTCCAATCCCGAAGTAAGTAGCCTGGGATGCTGAATAAGCACTTGATTGAGTATGTAAACTGGCGTTGCAGCAAGGGATTAATCAGAAGACTCGGCAGGAAAACCAAAGCCAAGACTATGCCAGAGATCTGAAGCGTCCCAAAATTTAAGTCGTCACCAAACTTGCTCATGATCCGGGTGTGTCGGGACAACTATCGTCCCATGGAAAGATCAACTTTGCTGGATGATTTCAATGAACACAGTCTTTTTGCTTTTTATGATTCATGAGGCTTGGAATGTCTTGAATTTTATCTGGTCCTCAAAACCCTCACGAAATGGAATGTAGACTGTATTCTGTCGGTGGTATTCAGACTGAGTTTTATGATAGAAATTTACCAAATGAAACAAAGGTCCCCTAAAACGAAATGTGTTTCATCATCCAAGAACTCATTAGTGAACGTAGGTAACTGTCTACGAGACAGCGACATATCTACACCGATGAACAATTGAGATTGACTTTCCGTCGACCCGAAAAAGGTAAACAAGATTTACTTCCAGTTTACCTGAAAAAGGTAAACATGAATTACTTCCCGTTTACCTGAAAAAGGTAAAACATAAAGTAATTTTCTTCTCACGTTAAAGAATTGGAAAATTATAGCCTTTCGTCCTTCCCCGCTGTGCAAGACACGATTTTATAATTACTAAACCCCAAATGGGTATGATGAAATGTGGAAGTTCTCACAGGCGATGTTTGCGATCGATAAAAAGTATTTTCTAATTACCTTTTCATCTTTATTCGTTAATGGCTACTGGTAGGAGACAAATGATGGCATTCCAAGGACTGCTGAAGGCATTAAATCTAAGTTAGAATCAGGAGAGAGAGAGAGAGAGAGAGAGAGAGAGAGAGAGAGAGAGAGAGAGAGAGAGAGAGAGAGAGAGAATGTAAATAAGATGGACCCTTGCGGTGTTTTTGTAGAATTGATTACTGCAGTGACTGAGCTTCAAAATGAGCGCGTTCATAACATTATTTGCCAAGAATAAAATGGTGAGGAAAAGAGTTCTAGATCAGAAAAGTAAGTTGGTCACTATCCTGGTAAAAACGAGGAGTGGCTGGACGTCTACCTGCTCATTACCTGGTTGAAATTAAACGTTCGGAATGACAAAAGTGGAAGTAATCAAGAAAATTCAATTTAATAATTAAGAAGGAGGCAGAGCGCCAAGGTTTTAGGAAAAGATTTGAAGTTGTAGAGTCCGACGCCGAGAGTAAAAGATTTAAAGATGGGGGCGCCAATGGGGCTTCAGGGAATAGTGGCAGGTACAGGTAAGCTAGCAGGGAAAAAAAAAATTGTTCAGTGAAACAGGCGAGTTAGACGTTCGGGTATGAGCGGAGAGAGAGGAAAAAGAGGAAGACTGGTTGAAGAGCCGAGATACGACACAAAGGCAAGACTACGTAAAGGCACACGTGAGGTCACGAGGACGACTAGACGGGTTAATTGAAGTTAGGGAGGTGGAAAAGGAAAGAAAAAAAAAGTGCGTTCCTTTGGTTGGGGAAGAATGGACGTGGCCCATTCGTAGGAGGTGTTCGGGGATACAGGCTATATACCATTGTGGTGGGATTGGAGAGGAGATGGATCGCAGAGGAGGTGAAGAATTGAGGGATGAAAAGACCGCCAGGAATCAAAACTTCGACGAATCCCATACAAGATTGATTGTGTCCACTCTAAATGAAACTGAAGAGTGATTTTTGAATGAAAAAGAACGATAGAAGTTATCGAGACAAATGCTGGTTTCGTAGCATAACTGGAGCAAAGAGAACTGAAAAGGTTAGAAATGTAGATATACGATGAACGTATGTTCAATAGACTGGTATCATTTGGAAAATATAGAGGAGAATCAGTTGAATAAAAATATGTAATTCAGTTACACTGATAAAGAAGAGCATCAGATGTAAAGTACGGCTAGACAGGAGGTGGGGGCGGGAGGTGGGGGGGGGGGCGACGCTTGATTTCCCAAAAAACACATGACTACTCACAATATAAAAGAGAGAAGTGCATTGTGTTTGAATAATTTCGACACGCTGCCGATGGCCTCTTCTCGCAACTACTCGTATGAAGCGTCATATATAAGTAAGGTTTTGCCCAGGTGCATACTTTTTTTTCTGCATAGTACATTAACAGCTGGATGGACTGGTCGCCAGCTGGTTGGAAGCGATCTACGGACCTAGTAATATAAGCCGTGAGCCGCACCACTCGACCATGGCGACCAATCGGGCTAATTGGACCCTCCAAATATGGACGATTATCCTTGAAGGCAGTAATTTCCTTTTTCATTCTTGACAAAGTTAATAATAAATATCCTCTCCGCTAACATTCAATTGTAACCTCTTCAGTATTTATTTCCCAATACCTTTTTCCACTGGCCCTCCCATCTATATATAATCATATAATATATTACTTTTTCTCTCTATCTTGCACTTCCAACGCCTTCCCTTTTTTTGTCCGCTAACGTCTTGACAAGCTACTGACAGCATCCCTTTTATCATAGCGGAACTTTTGATGGAGGCAATTTTCCACGCTGGCATCTTCATCTCGGTATCTCCTGAAGGTGGGTGGGAGGCTCCTTCTGCAGTTTTGGACGCTTTACGCCTTTAAGGAATCTTTCATTATCCTTTTTTTCAGGTCCTTAAAATCTCCTTCCTGACATTTTTACTTCCAGCTCAAACGCCGACAGTCGTTAAGGATTGGGGGCATGACATGACACTTGGTCAATTATTTTCTCGATGGAATCTTTCTTTTTAAGACTCCAGTTTTTAATCTGCAATCAGCGTCAAGGTATAATAACCGCATTGTCGTATCGATACAGATAAGCAAAGCTGTTTACATCTTGTTCGTAGGTGCCACGCCAGTTTTGGCAGTCATAAATCAATCCATCAATCTTGTTTGTGGGTTATGATGAGCATAATCTATTCTGCGAGGTACGTTGAAAGAATATTATCGTTTTCATCTGCTATCTGAGTACATGCGCACCAGAAGCCTAAGGGGGGCGGTCGTTGGTTTTTGGACTTGGGACAGTGAGAGCCATTCGATCTTGCTGGTGTTCTCTTCAGAAAAAAGAAAAAGAAAAAGTGTCATGTTTCTACTTCAACTGCTGAATCAGAAGTGCCCCCAAGCATAACATTCCATCACATAACCTGATTCCTATCCATACACAGAAGGTTCATCAGCAGCACATCAAACCGTTTTACGCACGCTGCTGTGCCATCCACCTCTTATCTGCACATATTATCTTGCTTTCACGATAATAAGGTCCTTCGCTCTAATGCTTTTTTTCCCGTGTACTTACATACATACACATATATACATACACACACACACAAACAAACACACCTCTCTCTCTCTCTCTCTCTTCTCTCCTCTCTCTCGCTCTCTCTCTCTTTCTCTCTCTCTATATATATATATATATATATATATATATATATATATATATATATATATATATATATATACATGTAAATATAATAATATATATATATATGTATATATATACTATATATATACATGTACATATAATATATATACATATTATACATATATATATATATATATATATATATATATATATATATATATATATTATGAACGTGATGTTTTTGTAATGTCAATCCACATGCATGAATTTGCCCATAATGATACTTTAACATTACTTTTAATTTCACACTAGAGCCTATATACAACAGCCTGGTTGCTGATAACGACCAACATCATTTTCATCCTTTTCTATCCATTCTCCGAAACTTCAATATTTTCTGGAAAATTGTTCAAACCAAAATTTCATTTTACTGTTATAATGAACCAAGATCATTTATCATCAAACAATGTCTTTTTGTTGCAATTGCCATGCCATGAAGTAACTGATACCAACATTAACATTTTGTTCATTAAAAGCTATACGTGGATTTCCTTCGATCAAATCAGCTGGAATGTCTCACAATAACTCACGCGTCTATATTTTAAGATAAAACCAGTATTCAGCTCTTGATGAGTTACTTGCATATCAATACTTAATTTTCAGTGCAATGCCTTACAAATTCTAGCGTCACGATGAAAAAAAAAAAACTTGAATATACCGTTCTCAATTAATGACTTCAATTTTGATACGTTATCCTACTGGGATCAGCTCAACATGTTTAGAAAAGCCTCTTTCGGTAATACACGACACGATGTAAATAAATAACCATGCTTGAAGAGGCAGACACTATGTAAATAAATGATCATGCTTTAAGAGGCAGAAATTCATTATCAACCTATGCACATGAAGCGTGATGTACAGCACAAAAGTTTTCGTGATCTCACATTGAAGTAAATTACTATTTCATCAACGAAAGAAAACTTGATTATAAAAATGAAAGTTGAAATTTGACAGAACGTAAATAACACATGTAACTAAGAAG
This sequence comes from Macrobrachium nipponense, assembly GCF_015104395.2. Taxonomy (NCBI): domain Eukaryota; kingdom Metazoa; phylum Arthropoda; class Malacostraca; order Decapoda; family Palaemonidae; genus Macrobrachium; species Macrobrachium nipponense. Next base: position 57,687,543 of record NC_087209.1, read on the forward strand.
CTGAGTAGCTGGTTCATGGCTTGTGCGTGCTGGTAAGATTTCTCAACAGCCCCCTCGAACTGAAAAAAAAAAGAAATCTTAAGGCTCGTCCATTAATAATCCTTGCATCGGACAGCTCCCGTCCCGGCAATATTAAGACAGCAAAGAATAGAAATGAATATGATATCCTTCCTTGTCAGTGGCTTATCGGAGATCGCCCAGCAGTGTGACCTGTTCGTAGGCTTCGGTCCGGCTCCCTGAAGTTGAATTGAAAGGCAAAGATGGGTGACATAAAGTCTGGAGCGACGTCAAGTATATGTACTATAAATACATACATACATACATACACACACACACACACACACACACACACACATATATATATATATATATATATATATATATATATATATATATATATATACATATGCAATATAAAAACACCGTATCGCGTTTCTAAGAAATCAGTAGAAGGATCCACAGTAATATTCTTGTTTATCCAGACGAAATATATTTGAGGAAATATTTACAAAGATTATAGCTCTCGTTCATCCTTCTGTGGATTTGATCACTAAGGATGGACGAGAGCTATAATCTTTGTACATATTTCCAGAAATATATTTCGTCTAGATAAACAAGGATATTACTGTGGACCCTTCTACATTATATCGGATTGAATTTGTCGGATCAAGTTCGACAAGAAGAAGAAATCTGGGATTCAAAATCATGCGGCGTTGAATTGAAAATGAAGATAATATTTTCCTCGTTTCCTAATCGTTAAAAACTACGCTACAAGTAAAGAAAGACACTAATGTTTGCCAAGTCTTATTTATAAGTATAAGAAAATGACCATCAAAGGCAATATACACACACACACACACACACACACACACACACACACATATATATATATATATATATATATATATATATATATATATATATATATATATATATATATATATATATATATATATATATATAGCATTTGATGCTCATTTTCTTATACTTATAAATAAGATTTTGAAAACATAAGTGTCTTACTTTACTTGTAGCGTAGTTTTTAATGATTAGGAACGAGGAAAATATTATCTTCATTTTCTATTCAACGCCGCATGATTATGAATCCCAGATTTCTTCTTCTTATATCTTGTCAAACTTGATCCGTCAAATTCAATCCGACATAAACGCCAGTATATTTGACGTCCTTTTTCAGACTTTCCTATTCTAATCACAACTTTGATTTAACCACGCTGCATACCCAGCATACAAACTGGCATAAATAGACCTTCCACTACCACTCCCACTCGGGAGTGACAGAAGCAAAAATAATTTGATTGCATTTATATCTACTTATTTTATAATTCGTTCATTTATTTTTTCGTCTCTAAAAACTTGGTCTCTCCTTTCCGTCTTTCTTATTATTTTCTGTTACTTCCTCCTGGAACAACATATTCGTTGAAGCTTGAGTTTCTAGTCAATGGCGCCTGTAGGCTTGTTCCATAATAATAATAATAATAATGCTGTTTTATTATTATTATTTTTTGGGGGAGGGGGGAATAAGTCTCTTTTAAACAAATTCTGTTGAATAAAATGGCAGAATTCAGCGAATTAATCTTATTTATCATCTTTTCTATTTTTCTTATTACTCGCTTTTCTGGCTCAGCGATACTTTTTAATAAAAGAGTAATAAGAAAAATAGTAAAGATAATATATAAGATTAATTCGCTGAATTCTGCCATTTTATTCAACAGAACTTGTTTAAAAGAGGGTCTTATTCCCCCTAAAAAAATAGTAACAATAATAATAATAATAGCAATAACAAAAACAACAAGAAAAATCATAGATAAATAAGGAAAATTATATATTCAATATTGAAATTCCGTAATATGTCTGGAACATGATACAACGAGGAAAGCGGCCTTCAGGTATATCCTTAAAAAAAAAAGAATACGAATCATAATTAATTTTGCTGGTGTAACCCCATGAATAAATTTTCGTTGCCAAGATATTTGAAAATAAGTTTTATGATTGACTACAATTAGCTTTGGACGCGAAGGAAAAGATATATGTTAATATTCTGTACAATTTTCCACTGGAAGCTTTCAAGAGAGAGAGAGAGAGAGAGAGAGAGAGAGAGAGAGAGAGAGAGAGAGAGATTGTTTTTGTGGTTTTTATTTCCATCGGCGAATTCAGCTGATTTTCCACGCACGTTGGGAAATCTCTCTAATCCCGGATTTGTCATGCATAAATGCACTGAAGGTTTTCTATTAATCCATCTTCATGGAAATATCTTAACACTCCGCCATGAATTGACAGCTGATCGCCAAATATGTCTATTTTCTTTTTTTTTTCTTGACAGATGATCGCCAAATATTTTTCTTCCTTTTCTTGACAGCTGATCGCCAAATTTTTTCCCCCTTTTTTGACAGTTGATCGCCACATATATACACCCCCCTTTTTTTTTTTTTTAGAAAGTTGATAGCCAAATATTTTTTTTACCTGGTTACTTATCCTCAGATGACAATTGTCATTAATCATCTGCATTAACAAAATAATATAGACTAAACGTGTATATAATTTATCAAAATACCAGTTTTTTTTTTTTTTTTTAATAAGAAAATCATTCACATTTATCTAAATACATCGACATTCAAGCACAGCACTTTCTAACCCCAAGTTCTAGACTTTTTTTTTGAGTGTGTGGAGGGAGGGAGAAGAGGGGGAGGAGGGGGGGCAGAACAACACCCCCTGGCCCCACGACCTTGCTGAAAATAACAGTGTCCTTTTAGAGGCCGTTTGGTAATACGCTAATTGGCAACACTTTGATGACGGGTTGCCGCCAGACGCCAGAGAACACAGCCACTTGACGATTAATGATTGTGATTGCCAAGAGGCAATCTAGGCAAGTCTTAGGCAAGTTGCAAATAACATCGCAGATAACAGATGCAACACTCCCACAGGCAGGAATGTGGGCGGGGGTGGGGGTGGGATTCAATAATATCAAGTTAACACAAGTCAGGGTATTTCAAAGGAAAAGAAATGAGAAAAATGATTTAAAGATCGCACAAAAAAATCAACGTGCCCATATATGAAAGAATAGAAAATCGAAAAAAATTAAATATATGGAGTTGTGATGATTACAAAAACCCAGCAATTGGTTATGGAAGTCGTGCTTGACAATTAGGTCCCCAAACAGTGGCCCACCCTAAATCTCTCTTGGTGGAAAATGTGAATTTCAACTTCTTCCGGTGACTTATGATCCCCAAGTCAATGTTCAATGAAGTCTTAAGACGTAAGTTCTGTTTAGGAACTATTTGCAAGAGAAAACCTCGAAAAAATTTAATTAGGCATTCAGCCTCAGTCACAACTTCCCCTTGATAAATGGAGGACACTCGCTCAGTTGCAATCTGCGGTCAGGATTTCCAGCAACAAGACCACCTCTACTGCAATGTGCTTCCAGGATTTTAAGAAACAAGACGATCTCTGTAGCAATTTGCTGCCAGTATTTTAAGAAACAAGACGATCTCTGTAGCAATCTGTTTTCAAGATTTTACAAAACAAGACGAGCTCTTCTGCAATTTCTTTCCAGGATAAAAAAAAAAAATGATGTGTTCCAATCTGGTTACAGGATTATCCAGAAACAAAAGGACCTCTACTGTATTTTGCTTCCAGAATTTGAAGAAACAGGATTTCCAGCAACATTTGCAATGTGCTCCCTACATTTTCTGCAACAAGACAACCTTTTCCAAACTGCTCCAGGATTTTCAGTCACTAAGTGACCTCTGTTGCAACTGCTTGCAGGATTTTCCAGAAACACCGGCCCCCTCTGCTGCTATTTGCTCTCAGGAAATTCCAGAGACAACACCTTCTTCTCCAATTGCTTTCCAAGGTTTTACAGGGATGACGCAATCTCTAGTGCCACCTACTCCCAAAATCTCCAAGACCCGGACACTAATCTCAGTTGCATTCTGCTGCTGAATTTCACACATAAAAAACGCCACCTCTGGAGCAACCTGCTGCTGGGATTTTCAGGAAACAAAGACATCTCTGACGGATGTCCTCATAAGATTCTCCGGAGACGAAGCCTTCCAGGATTCTCCCAAAACGACGCGATCTCTGTTGCCGCCCCGCCCCCACACCCCCGTAATTCCAGGATTTTCGTTCCGGAACTCTACCGCGGATTTGCATTAAAGGTGGGGGAGGATGGGAGAAGCGAACCCTCTGGACGAACCTCTTGGCTGAGAAACCAGGAGGCAGCAGCTGGGGGCGTGTGATGAGACAGCCAAGAGGTCAAAAGCGGGTTGTTTGTAAGATGCGCACAGAATTATCCCAATCCTACTTGCCTCCCCTCCCATTCCCATCTGCCCCTCCCACATTTCCTACTCCAGAAGAAGAGTAACTCCCCCTCTCCCCCACCACCACCATCTCCACCCGGCGGACGGAGGCTAAGCCCTAACCTAACTCGACTCGCACAGTCGTGCACTCGTGAAAAGGCGTTCCTTATCTTTTTCCTTTCGTTATCAGTGATTTATTATTCTTTGTTTTTAGCGAAAGCGGGAGGAGGAGGAGGAGGAGGGCCAGCCAGAGACTCAAGGAGAGCCGAGAGGGACGAAGAGGAGAAGGCTGCTGCTGCTGCTGCTCAGTTTCGCGGGGTTTTCACAAAAGGAAACCGAGGCTAAGTGTTGGGTGAAGGTCAGAGAAGACCCCCCACCCTCCCGTGAAGAACAGTTAAGTCTCCCAGCCAACGAAAAAAGTAAAGAAAACGGGGCGTCTTAGATAATTACCTAGCATCACACAATGCCATGCCATTTATGGTTGGGTGGGGGGCTCGTTTTTTATTCTGAGCTACAAACACTCTTATAAAACGTATTATGGACAAAGGTGAAAAAGTCATGAGTAATCAAATCCCGTTAACGACGAAAAAAGGGAAAAGCAAAATATGGAAGCGAATGGATTTGTTATATTTCTAAAGTGTACACGCAATGAAATCCAGTTCAGTTAAGGATGAAAAAACAAGACAAAGTTGAGAGAACGCATTTCAGAATTGTAAAAGAGGGACGTTACTCGATGAAATAAATATCTTACTTTAAATAAGAGAGAAAAAAAAGGCGCATTCACAAAAGAAGATATTAAGGAAACGGAGGAAAAAAGCAAGACGATTATAAACCCCACTAATTGTTGCATAATCTCCCCCCCCCACCCCACACAAGGGGGATAACGTTTTCATCTTCGCGCAAATAAACGTCGAATCGGAAGAGTTACGACGCATCAAAAGAACGTCTGTCGGCGGCGCAAAGCAGTAAAACCGACAATAATCCGCTCCTTTGGCAAAATATTTTTCCCGACGCTTTTTCTGTTGAATTCTCAGAGAGGCGAATTCTGGAAATTCAGGGAATAATCAAAGAAACATCGAAGTGAAATCCCTACATTTGAAACTTTTTTTTTTTTTTTTAATCTCGCTTTCCTAATTCTCTCGCGATTTTCTTGTCGCCAAAAATTACGATCGTAAAAACCATGAACACTTGCAATTTCTCGTACGTAACTCCCATATATAAAAAAAAAACTATTTTGAAACGCAGCAGCAGCGGAATAAGTCATTCCTCAAAACCACGCCATTACACTCCCGTGCAAGAAATGAAGAAATTGGAAGTTCGCGCTGCTACGTTCCCTAATGACGATAATTAACGCTACAATAGCTTTTAATTAATTATTGACACCTTAAAACACCTGCTGTTAACGAAAAACGCTACGTCAGATTCTCTTCTCTGATCATCTATAAAAATAATATATAAATTCTCAATTCTACATTTCAGATACATACAAGTTGCAGAGAAGGTCGTTTATCTAAGTCTACGGGAAATGAATATCACGTTTAGACTTACCGTCGTCCAATCCGTGGCCAGCTTGTCCAACTACACTGTATCCTATGTGAGTATGTTCGGTCCGAGCTGCGGGTGGTACTTAACGTCCCTAGGGCCGGGGCTGCTTGACATCTCGACTCTCTCTTAAATTACCGTAACTGAAACAAGAGAAAGGAAATAGGATTACATTTCTTAATGCAATATCGAGTTTACGTCAAAGGCCAAGCACTGGGACCTTTGAGGTCACTCAGTGCTGGACAGGAAATTGAGAGTAATTCGGTCGCACTACGAAATAATCGTAGGAGAAGGCAGTAGGAAGAAATACAATATGAATGGAGGTACAGTAAAGAGGATTGAAAGGGGTTGCAACTAGTGGCCGAAGGGATGCTGCAAAGACCTCTCAAATAACGCCTACGTTGCACCACGCGAGGTGCACTGACGGCACTATCCCCTTACGGAGCTAAACATATCAACCCCAAAAGCAATGATGCAATGAGCACAAAACTCGAGAGAAATCCATTAAGGCCAAGAGGAGATATCTTTGGGCTCAATCTGTGCAGCGTGACATCGATAAGGGTTTACCTCTTCCAGCAGGTGAGTCGTGCAAACAGACCCTTGTCTCTGGGAGTAAAGAGAAGACCGGCATAGATTAATGGCTTTTTGATAATGCACGGAAAGGGACTGTCCTGACACACACAGAGAGAGAGAGAGAGAGAGAGAGAGAGAGAGAGAGAGAGAGAGAGAGAGAGAGAGAGAGAGAGATAACAGGACGAAAGTGAAATTGGCCGCCAATGGAAATCCCAAAGAAAGGACATCATTTCTTCCCCATTTTTATTTCGTTTACACGTTTGCTGTTGCTTAAGGGATGTTGCCGTGATTGAATGTGAATGGTTTTCAATTGCATGTGACAATGGCGGTGTTATTTCGTGTACAGAAACTCCTTGATAACAAGTAAAAAAACACTCCTTGATAAAAAGAAAAACAAGATATTTTCTCTGCTAATAACTTCATTATAATTTTCTTTTTAATCTTTTCTCTGTTAACGAGATATCATACTTTCCTTTTCAATATTAATAACTGTTAATTGTTAATAACACATCGGAACCTATACTCAGACTGGTAATAACTTAATGGCTAGTGTACCATAAAGCCGCCCAATGGAAATAAGCCAAAATGAAGCACAAACACTTTCAATCATTCTTGATACCTTGATGAACATAAGATATTTTCTTCGTTAATTACACAACATAATTTCAGTACAAACCCATCAATAACCAGAATGGTATTAACTACGACGCGCTCGTAAATCACAAGAGCTGACAAGCCGTCATAAATCGTTGAGGGAATAAACAGTTAAGAGATAAAACAAACTTGCAGAACAACAAAACTTCCACTTAACTCAAGGATAACGACAACTTTCTTTCAAGATTTCTCATATAATAAAAATGATTGAAAGCTGTTCATGGTTTTGTGGACAGATGACAACAATTAGCCACGTTATTGGCCCTCTCTCGCTTACACCAATTTGTCCTCATCTTGTTAGCCACCTCCTACAAATCTCCTAAAATTCCAGTACCTCTTACCAGCAGAGTCTGGAAAAAGAGAGAGGATTGAAGCAAGTCACTTCACAGTCTGTCGTGGATTATTTTATATGCATCCAACGGCTTTGATTCCTATTTCAAAAGACCTCTCGACATTTATCGCCTTTTTTTCCACATATTTTTCATTGATTTCCACATCTTTAACGAGAAGAAGCGTGATCGATGCTGTACGAAGTGACCACGGAATGGTGATGGAAAGCAATCAGTCGACCTTGGGTACCGTGGTTGAAGAAAATAAGAAAATAGATAAATGTCCTGAGAGAGAGAGAGAGAGAGAGAGATTGACGAGCTAGAGGAGAGAGAGAGAGAGAGAGAGAGAGAGAGAGAGAGATCCGATTAAACGAAGAGAGAGCAATGGGCGGACTTACAACGAAATCGCAAAATGGCAAAATAATTTTCAAAGATTCGACCCTTTGAATTCAGATGTTGAAAGTGTTTTTCGATTTTTACTTGTAAGGAAATCCAACAGCGGAGAGCAATATTTCAGCACTTTTTTTTCTTTTTGTTTTGCGAAAGAATTTAAATCACATCACTGGGAGAATAATCTGAAATCACACTTTCGAGAAATACAATATTTTGCAACTGACTCTTTAGTATTATGTTCTTCGGTAAATTGTTTAAGAATAACACACACACGTATATATATATGTGTATATATATATATATATATATATATATATATATATATATATATATATATCTATATATATATATATCTTTATATATATATATATATATATATTTTTCCTTTGTATGTCGTCTTAATCTTCAAAACCGTTCAGCATTTTGAAGATGAGTCGTAATAAAAGAAAGAGGAAAGTTTGGATATATGTATATATCTCCTCTCATCTTCGCTTGAGAATTTCCTACATTTTTCATTCACGGTACCGCTGAGGAATTACATGTTAATAGATGTAATAAATATATATAAACATAGATTATACATATATTGTGTATATGCATGTGGGTGTATGTATGTATGTATGTATATACACACACACCTGCATATACACTACATTATATATATATATATATATATATATATATATATATCTATATATATATAATAATAATATTGTTAATCGCATCTAAAACAACTGAATAAATCCAACAGACCTCATAACGAAAATCAAAAGGAACACGTAAAACCAAAGGCCACAATGAGAGAGAGAATGAGTTACTAAAATACCTTGACCGACTAAATTACCCAGAGTGAAATATCTCTCTTTTGTCACTGCACACTCCTCAGAGTCCTCACAAGTAAAAGCCGTTGCAGCTCACAGTCCGAACGTGCGGAACTGGTCAGTTTTGATGATTCAATGCAAAAGTCAGCCGAATCCTTGGGTGGACTAGGTGAGAGTGCCGCGTCGAAAGGAAGCTTTTTTAATGTTCTTCAACCTTTTCCCCACTTTATTCTAAGTCTCTCGTCTTGTCTTTGTCTTGCCTTGATTATCTTCCCACGCTGCTGCTGATTTCTCCATACTTTCATCTTGTCCTCAGACACGTTCACTTCAGTTACGAACAGTATAGTAACAAAAAAGTCCACCGTTGGACGAGTGGTTTTCGCGCTCGACTACCAATCTGATGGTCCGAAGTTCGATTCTCGGCTCGGCCAACGCGGAATCAGAGGAATTTATTTCTGGCGATGGAAATTAATTTCTCGATATAATGTGGTTCGGATTCCACAATAAACTGTAGGTCCCGTTGCTAGGTAACCAATTGGTTCCTATCCACGTAAAAATATCTAATCCTTTGGGCCAGCCCTAGGAGAGCTGTTCATCAGCTCTCAGTGGTCTGGTAAATCTAAGAGATACTTTTACAAGTAACATAAAATTTAGGTCAGAGGCCAAACGCCGGGATTAATGAGGTCATTCAGTGCTGCAAGGGTACATGAGAATTAACAGGTTTTAGAAGGCATAACAGGAGGAAAATATCGCAGGTGCAGTATTGAGACAATTGTTAGGAGAGGGTTGAGGAAAGAAAGGAAGGTAGGTAATATTAAAGGAGGTACAGCAAAAGGAATGAAAGGGCTTGCAGTTATAGGGGGCCTAAAGAAGTAAAACTGTAAAGATCCCTATTTACTTTTTTTTTTAATCTTTACATTACATCATTCACTTTCGTCTCTCTCTGCTCCGCGCCTTCTCTTACGTCACCTTTAATACCAATGACACTTGCGAGTACAAAACGTGACTCTCTCTCTCTCTCTCTCCCCGAGATAAACGATGTTCGCAGGTCAACAACAGTCGAGCTCTCACGAGAGATCAGCCGATGCAACTTTCAAACAACTTTGCAACTTTGCGCCTTGTAATTCTCACACTTGGTTTTCCTTGGCGCTGTGCAAATAATATATACTAAAATATATTATATATATATATATATATATATATAAATTATATAATTAAATTATATAATGATATATATATAAATATATATATATATATATATATATATATTATATCTATATATATATATATATATATATATATTATATATATATATATATATATCGAGCTACAATGTCCTTTAATATCTAATTCGCTCTACCTCGGAATTAATATATTTTCATATATGCTTAACCGAAGGGGAATTTTTCTCGATAATAGACTTGCCTGGACCCGGGCACGAACCCATGGAGCCTTTCAAATCCAGGACCGTCAGTGAAGCTTTTACCTACTACACCACCGCAAGTAAAAGCTTCACTGACGTTCCTGGATTTGAAAGGCTCCATGGGTTCGCGCCCGGGTCCAGGCAAGTCTATTATCGAGAAAAAATTCCCCTTCGGTTAAGCATATATGAAAATATATTAATTCCGAGGTAGAGCGAATTAGATAGTAAAGGACATTGTAGCTCGATATATGTATATGAATCACGGAAATGTGATTTGACTTATATATATATATATATATATATATATATATATATATATATATATATATATATATATATCTATATATATTTATATTACATATATACATATATATATACACACAACTGATGAGAAACCCTAAAAGAGACCCGGGTAACGAAATGGCTGGGCTACTTAAACAATGTTTTCATTTCTCTAATAAACACTGTGTTCCTCTCTGGGGAAAAAAAAAAAAACATTCCCTCCTAATGATATCAAAGTAGATACTGGTTCATCATGGAGGCAGCCAAAATTGTTGCGGGGGCAATAATCACTACAGTAGATTCACATCAGCCGTGCATTTGATGTCTAGGCCAGTCCCTTATGATGCTCCTGATTGGCTGTTGATAAGCCAATCACAGGGCTGGAAACTCATTCTCTCGAAAGAGTTCATATAGGCAGGATGTATGTTCAACCTCTCCTAAGGAATGCTTGTGAAAGACGTATCCCCCAGGAGAGGTGGAACGTACATCCTGCATATGTGAACTCTCTCGAGAGACTGAGAGTTTCCAGCCCTATGATTGGCTTATCAACAGCCAATCAGGAGCGTCATAAGGGACTGGCCTAGACATCAAATGCACGGTTGATGTGAATCTACTATAGCAAGTCGTCATGACTTTCCAAACAGTCCATAAATATAAAGAGTAAAGTATTCAAGATGGCCGCAGGGAGCTGTTACGGAACCCGGAAGGCGAATAGCAATAATTATTCAAATTTAATATCCCGAGAAGCCAACAGATAACACAAATAACAATTGAATAAAACAGGAAGGAAAACGGCAAAAAAGTCTCAATTGGTAATGAAGTCCCGGGGACTGGCAGGCAATGCGTCTCGACAATTATTTTGATTGCCTTTACAACCAATGAGAGACTCACTATTATTAAAAGAACAAGAATCCTCCTCTTTTTGTGCACAAAACCAGCTGCTTTTTCTGGGCAATTATGTTCGTAGTCTGTCTCTTGCAGACGCTCTTGCAATAAAAGGCGTTTATATCGAGACGTTGCCTTACTGTGAAGGCTGGGAATGTTTTACATTTTTTCAATTACTTTCGACGCTTATTTTCGCAATTAGAGGAATAATTCCGTGCATTCGTATCAAGCCGAGACTATCTCGACAATAAAACGCAATAGTCATTATATTCCTGACATTTTGTGAGCGTATATTAAAAGTGTTAATGTGCTACAAGTATTGCAGAATCTCCTAATATATAATGAAATTTACCTCCTGGCCAAGGATACGTACCTTACATCCTTTGAAGGATATCCCCCACTCCTTGCACGGGGAAGGTACATCTAACTTGTTCCTCGAGAGGAATAAACCCAATCGGGACCTTCCTGCGAATGGTCCAAGACCACCGCCAGGCTGATTCATTCGAATTAGTCAGACATCACGACCATGAGTCGCGCAAGAAATCCTCCTCCCTTAATGAGCGACACCCTTCCAAACAGGTATTGGTGCACCCGAGAGATACCTGTACAGGACCCACTCAAAGAAACTGCGACGGGAACAAGAGAGACAGGTCGTAGGGGGCGGGGAGAGGGAGGGGGGGGGGGGACGTTAATGCCGACAAGCAAAGCATGTCAGAGAAAATATGTTGACGGCTGTTATCGGAGCCGTAAAAACGAGAGATTTGATAAGCATACGAGGAGCGGATAGTATGAATCGTTTTTGTGTGTCCCATTCTGGTTGCACACAAAGCCTCTCTCTCTCTCTCTCTCTCTCTCTCTCTCTCTCTCTCTTTCTTTCTCTCTTTCTCTCTCTCTCTCTCTCCAAGCTGCTGAAATGAGGAAGCGCTTTCAGCAATCATTGAAATGACTGGCGATCAAGGTAACGACTTGGGAACCGAAAGCTGATTAATCATTGTTTTGTGTTTAGAATTAATAGCCCTCCTGGAAGAGGCAATTTAAATCGCACAATATTACCGCAGTATTGCGATGTTCATACTTGTTTGTGTACATGTGCATACGCAACGTAATGCCATATTCATGCATCTGTATATACATTTTGATATGAATGGAATGGATTATAAAATTTTAGCCGAAGAATCGAGATTAGAAAGGTTCCAAAGGTGTAACAGAAGGACAAGCTCGCAGTTCCACTATCAAACAATCGTTAGGAGGGGGTGGAATGAAGGTAAGATGGGAGGAAGCGGATTTGACAGAGGTACAGTAAAAGAAATTAAAGGGGGTAGTAGCTACAGGCCGAAGGTATGCTGCAAATAGATTAAAGTTATGCCTATGCGACGACAAAAAAAAAAAAAAAAAAAAAAAAAAAAAAATACGGAGAATAGGTCATGTTTGTTATCCCGTTTTCGTATTCCCTTGTTACAACCCCTTGCCTCCTTTTCACATCAGCTTTTATCAATCACGTGAAGCTTCTATCGTCAAACGCAAAAGCTACACTCCTCGATAACCGCATATCGACGACCTAAGCATGAAAGTGTCATGGCATATTAAGATATATATATTTCTCTAACACTCCTCCATACGAAACTGCCATGGAAAACAAAAGCATCTGTCAACTATATTTAAAATGTATACTGTCCAGTGTTGGAAACTTATTTGGAAAATATAATAATAATAATAATAATAATAATAATAATAATAATAATAATAATAGTCCAGAAAGACAAGAGTAAGGGAAATATAGCCAGTAACTACAGGCCTATCACCTGCCTACCAATAATGTGTAAGTTACTAACAGGTATCATCAGCGAAAGGCTATACAACTACCTAGAGGATACAAACACCATCCCCCACCAACAGAAAGGCTGCAGAAGAAAGTGTAGGGGTACAAAAGACCAGCTTCTGATAGACAAAGTGGTAATGAAGAACAGTAAGAGAAGGAAAACCAACCTAAGCATGGCATGGATAGACTATAAGAAAGCCTTCGAGATGGTACCACACACATGGCTAATAGAATGCCTGAAAATATATGGGGCAGAGGAAAACACCATCAGCTTCCTCAAAAATACAATGCGCAACTGGAATACAATACTTACATGCTCTGGAATAAGACTAGCAGAGGTTAATATTAGGAGAGGGATCTTCCAGGGCGACTCACTGTCCCCACTACTCTTCGTAGTAGCCATGATTCCCATGACAAAAGTACTGCAGAAGATGGATTCTGTTCATGGACGACATCAAGCTGTATGGTAAGAGCATCAAGGAAATGGATACCCTAATCCAGACTGTAAGGACTGTATCTGGGGACATCAGGATGGAGTTTGGAATAGAAAAATGTGCCTTAGTCAACATACAACAGGGCAAAGTAACAAGGACTGAAGGGATAAAGCTACCAGATGGGAACAACATCAAACACATAGATGAGACAGGATACAAATACCTGGGAATAATGGAAGGAGGGGATATAAAACACCAAGAGATGAAGGACACGATCAGGAAAGAATATATGCAGAGACTCGAGGCGATACTCAAAGCAAAACTCAACGCCGGAAATATGATAAAAGCCATAAACACATGGGCAGTGCCAGTAATCAGATACAGCGCAGGAATAGGGGAATGGACGAAGGCAGAACTTCCCAGCATAGACCAGAAAACGAGGAAACATATGACAATACACAAAGCACTACACCCAAGAGCAAATACGGACAGACTATACATAACACGAAAGGAAGGAGGGAGGGGACTACTAAGCATAGAGGACTGCGTCAACATCGAGAACAGAGCACTGGGGCAATATATGAAGACCAGTGAAGACGAGTGGCTCAAGAGTGCAAAGGAAGGACGACTGAAAAAAGTTGACGAAGACCCAGAAATATACAGAGACAGGAGAAAGACAAGCAGAACAGAGGAATGGCATAACAAACCAATGCACGGGCAATACATGAGGCAGACTAAAGAACTAGCCAGCGAAGACACGTGGCAATGGCTACTGAGGAGAGAGCTCAAGAAGGAAACTGAAGGAATGATAACAGCGGCACAAGATCAGGCCCTAAGAACCAGATATGTCCAAAGAACTATAGATGGAAATAACATCTCTCCCATATGTAGGAAGTGCAATACGAAAAATGAAACCATAAACCACATAGCAAGCGAATGTCCGGCACTTGCACAGAACCAGTACAAAAAGAGGCATGATTCAGTGGCAAAAGCCCTCCACTGGAGCCTGTGCAAGAAACACCAGCTACCTTGCAGTAATAGGTGGTACGAACACCAACCTTAAGGATTGATAGAAAACGATCAGGCAAAGATCCTCTGGGACTATGGTATCAGAACAGATAGGGTGATACGTGCAAATAGACCAGACGTGACGTTGATTGACAAAATCAAGAAGAAAGTATCGCTCATTGATGTCGCAATACCATGGGACACCATTGTTGAAGAGAAAGAAAAGGAGAAAATGGATAAGTATCAAGACCTGAAAATAGAAATAAGAAGGATATGGTATATGCCGGTGGAAATCGTTCCCATAATCATAGGAGCACTAGGCACGATCCCAAGATCCCTGAAAAGGAATCTGGAAAAACTAGAGGTTGAAGTAGCTCCAGGACTCATGCAGAAGAGTGTGATCCTAGAAACGGCGCACATAGTAAGAAAAGTGATGGACTCCTAAGGAGACAGGATGCAACCCGGAACCCCACACTATATATACCACCCAGTCGAATTGGAGGACTGTGATAGAGCAAAAAAAAAAAATATATATATATATATATATATATATATATATATATATATGAAGTAATAATAGTCCACACTTATGTAAAAAAATGTGTATTAAAAATACATAAAAGACGTCTTTTATGTATTTTTAATACACATTTTTACATAAGTGTGGACTATTATTACTTCAGATATTCCAGTCACGTTATATTGATTTTTTTGAGAGATGTATATATATATATATAAATATATATATATATATATATATATATATATATATATATATATATACATATATATATATATGTGTGTGTGTGTAATAATAATAATAATAATAATAATAATAATAATAATAATAATAATAATAAATTACTATTATTATTATTATTATTATTATTATCATTATTATTATTATTATTATTATTATTATTATTATTATTATTATTATGATTATTATTATTATTCGGTAGTAGTAGTAGTAGTAGTAGTAGTAGTAGTAGGGAAAAACTCTCTATCTCAAGAGTATATAAATGTTCTAAAGGGTCCACAATAATACAAAGTGTAAAAAGTCCGTGTATAATTTTGAAGACTTTACAGAAAGCTTTCGAACCCTTTCCTGGGTTCATCTTCAGTCCATTATTATTATTATTATTATTATTATTATTATTATTATTATTATTATTATTATTATTCAGCAGACGAACCTATTCATATTTAACAAGCCCACCACAGAGGCCACAGACTTGAAATTCAGCTCCTAAAGAATTGGAAACAAAATAAAGAAGAGATCAGCTAATATTAACAGAATAAAAAATAAATCAATAAATGAATTGATTAAAACGTCAGTAAATCATTCAGAATTCAAGGAGAATTTTTTAGGGTAGTAAATGCATCGCGTCTTCGCTTGGACTTTAAGGCTCATCGACAGAGAGAGAGAGAGAGAGAGAGAGAGAGAGAGAGAGAGAGAGAGAGAACAAGATACAACGATAAATACTTTTAATATTTCACTATTAGCTAAAAAAACGCGAAAAGCAAGTCGAAAAAGTTTTCAGAAATTCCACCGACAGTAGGTCCCAAAAAACCAGCAATTTCATCGCCTGAGAGTCACAGCTCATGAGGTTATAAAACCTAGTGAGGTCTTCTGTCACGAATTCACGGAGAAACCCGTAAAATGTGAACGTCGATCAACGTTCAACATTAATTTGGAAACTTTATTGAATTTTTTTCTTGCTCGTCGTGGGGACTTCGTAACATTGTGGACACGATTTTCTTCACCGGAATTACGTGCTTTTGCCAGGAGGTTTGACAAGGACTGCGCATGAAAGCATTCACAAGGAAAACCTAACTTTAAATGGTTCAGAATTTGCTGCCAAGCCTGCCAGCGCGGTTTCAATAAGGATATATGACCAAATATTGATCTGTGCATCATACATTTCTGAAGATTGACATATTCTTCATGTACACATATTTATACAGAGGTTCATCTGAGTGCATTTCTTAATTACATAGAATTTTTTTAGATAAACAAGAATTTACATGTGCAAATACATGTGCCTATCATGCCTAAATGGCCACTTTTTGAAACTTGAAACTTCAGAAATTCACTGAATTTTTGGTCTGCTCCCTGAAGAGGCAGGAGTGTTTTTATGAAGTATAACAGTGAAGTGGGTATAATTTTGTCACTTTCGCTCCCCTTGTCAAAATCCAGAGAAAAAAAAAATAGGAATAACATATGGAAAACAACAACATAAATTATAAAAGAGTATCTACAGAGTTCCTGCGTTACGTTTCAGAGTTTCGCAAAGACCCCCACTACCAACTGTCTACCGACTTACGCAATCTGCCTTCACCAGACTGTAAACATTTGCATACAGTTATCGTGAACATATATGATACCTGTCATTACTACCGTAAGTACAGGCTCCCATATAGCCTTGCACAAACCTGTTTCTACTTTACCTCGTCTATTCCAAGTAGATGATGGCTGGTAAATCTCAACCGCTCACAAATGTTGGCGAATTGCACGAAACGTATTTGAAAATGTATGAATGGGGTAATGATTGCTGATTAATTTGATGAGAACCGTCTCTCAGTGAGGATAAATATTTGGTTTATTGATGACAGACGTTTCTAAGAGCTATATCGCCTATATCGCTCCGAAAGCATCTATACACGACGATCAGCTTGGCAGCCAGAAAGGAAGACACGCAGGCAGAAAGAAGAAATTTATTCTAATACTTTTCTTAACAATTTTAAGAAAATGCAGAAAAATACACAAAATGCAAAAATAAAAGGCTTCGTGATTTATAACAGAACGTTCGTACCGCCGTAAGAAATCGCTTATTATACTTCAACAATATCAATCAAACTAAGAAATACAAAAAATGCAAACGAAAGACTTAAAGACTTACATAAAAAAAGAGAGTTATCGTACTGCTATCAGAAATAGGATAACGACGAACGGCATACCAGCACTGGAAAGACCTGATAAGATATGCCATCACTGGAAAGACAATGATAAGATATACCAGCACTGGAAAGACAATGATAAGATATACCAGCACTGGAAAGACAATGATAAGATATACCATCACTGGAAGGACAATGATAAGATATACCAGCACTGGAAAGACAATGAAAAGATATACCAGCACTGGAAAGACAATGAAAAGATATACCAGCAATGGAAAGACCTGATAAAATATATCAGCACTGGAAAGACAATGATAAAATATACCAGCATTGGAAAGACAAGGTAAGATATAACAACACTGGAAAGACCTGGTAAGATATGCCAGCACCGGAAAGACCTGGTAAGATATGCCAGCACCAGAAAGACCTGGTAAGATATACCAGCACTGGAAAGACCTGGTAAGATATGCCAGCACCAGAAAGACCTGGTAAGATATGCAACACTGGAAAGACCCTTGTAGTTATTGCCCAGCACCAAGAAATGACCTAATAAGATGCCAACCCAGGAGGGGAGACCTGTAAGATATACCAACACAACCGGTAAGAGACCAGGTAAGATATGCCAGCACCGGAAGACCTGGTAAGATATTCCAACACAGAAAGAACCTGGTAAGCATATCCACAATGGAAAGACCCTTGTAAGGATCCCATGCCAAACACTGGAAAGACCTGGTAAGATATGCCAGCACAAGAAAGACCCGGTAAGATATGCCAACACCAGAGAGACCTGGTAAGATATACCAACACCGGAAAGACCAGGTAAGATATGCCAGCACCGGAAAGACCTGGTAAGATATGCCAACACCAGAAAGACCTGGTAAGATATGCCAACACCAGAAAGACCTGGTAAGATATGCCAACACTGGAAAGACCTGGTAAGATATGCCAGCACAAGAAAGACCCGGTAAGATATGCCAACACCAGAGAGACCTGGTAAGATATACCAACACCGGAAAGACCAGGTAAGATATGCCAACACTGGAAAGACCTGGTAAGATATGCCAGCACAGGAAAGACCTGGTAGATATGGCACCACGTAGACCTGGTAAAAGATGCCAACACTGGAAAGACCTGGTAAGATATGCCAACACCGGAAAGACCTGGTAAGATATGCCAACACTGGAAAGACCTGGTAAGATATGCCAACACTGGAAAGACCTGGTAAGATATACCAACACTGGAAAGACCTGGTAAGATATGCCAACACCGGAAAGACCTGGTAAGATATGCCAACACTGGAAAGACCTGGTAAGATATGCCAACACAGGAAAGACCTGGTCAAGATATGGCCAACAACTGTAAAGACCTGGTGAGATGATACCAACAAAAGACCTGTAAGATATGCCAACACTGAAAACTTGGTAAGATATTCAGCACAGAAAGACCTGGTAAATATGCCAGCACAGAAAGTACCTGGTAAGATATTGCCAGCACAGAAAGACCTGGTAAGATATGTCCATCCACAGGAAAGACCTGGTAAGATATGCCAAACCTGGAAAGTACCTGGGTGTAAATATGGCGCAGCCAGGAAAATACCTTGTGAATAATATGCCAACACCGGAAGACCTGGTAAGAGATGCCACACTTCGGAAAGACCTGGTAAGATTATGCCAACACCGGAAAGAACCATGGTAAAGATATGCCAACACTGGGAAAGACCTTGGTAAAGATATGGCCCAACACTGGAAAGACCTGGTAAGAGCTACCAAACACTTGAAAGACCTGGTAGGATATGCAACACCGGAAAAACCTGGTAGATATGCCACAACTGGAAGACCTGGTTAGATAGTGCAACACTGAAAGAGCCTGGCAAGTATGCCAACACTGAAGGACCTGGTAAGTATATACCACACGAAAGACCTGGTAAGATATGGCCGACACTGGAAAGACTTTGGTAATATATGCCGCACAGAAAGACCTGGTAAGATATGCCGCACAGTAAAGACCTGGTAAGATAATGCCAGCCGGACAGACCTGGTAATATATGCCAGCACAGGAAAGTCCCTGTAAGATACCAACACCGGAAAGACCTGGTAAGATATGCCAACACAGGAAAGACCTGGTAAGATATGCCAGCACAGGAAAGACCTGGTAAGATATGCCAGCACAGGAAAGACCTGGTAAGATATGCCAGCACAGGAAAGACCTTGTAAGATATGCCAGCACAGGAAAGAACCTTGTAGGGATTGCCAGCACAGGAAAGACCTGTAAGATATGCCAACACTAAAAAGATCTTGTAATGTGCAGCACAGGAAAGACCGTGTAAGATTATGCCTGCACAGGAAGACCTTGTAAGATTATGCAGCACAGAAAACCGTGTAAGATATGAACGACACTGGAAAGCCTTTAAGATTGCCAGCAAAGACCTGTAAGATTGCCAGCACGGAAAGACCTTGTAAGATATGGCCAGCACAGGAAAGACCTTGTAAGATATGCCAGCACAGGAAAGACCTTGTAAGATATGCCAACACTAGAAAGACCTTGTAAGATATGCCAGCACAGGAAAGACCGTGTAAGATATGCCAGCACAGGAAAGACCTTGTAAGATATGCCAGCACAGGAAAGACCTGGTAAGATATGACAACACTGGAAAGACCTGGTAAGATATGCCAGCACAGGAAAGACCTTGTAAGATATGCCAGCACAGGAAAGACCTGGTAAGATATGCCAGCACAGGAAAGACCTTGTAAGATATGCCAGCACAGGAAAGACCTGGTAAGATATGCCAGCACAGGAAAGACCTTGTAAGATATGCCCAGCACCAGGAAGACCTTGTAGAATGCCGCACAGGAAAGACCTGGTCGATATGCCAGCACAGGACATACCTGGTAGATATGCCAGCACAGGAAAGACCTGGTAAGATATGCCAGCACAGGAAAGACCTTGTAAGATATGCCAGCACAGGAAAGACCTTGTAAGATATGCCAACACTAGAAAGACCTTGTAAGATATGCCAGCACAGGAAAGACCTTGTAAGATATGCCATCCACAGAACGACCCGGGAAGATAATGCCACACAAGGAAAGACCCTTGTAAGATATGACAACCGGAAGACCTGGTAAGATATATGCCCACGGAAAAGACCTTGTAAGATATGACAACACTGGAAAGACCTTGTAAGATATGCCAGCACAGGAAAGACCTTGTAAGATATGCCAGCACAGGAAAGACCTGGTAAGATATGCCAGCACAGGAAAGACCTGTAAGATATGACAACACTGGAAAGACCTGGTAAGATATGCCAGCACAGGAAAGACCTTGTAAGATATGACAACACTGGAAAGACCTGGTAAGATATGCCAGCACAGGAAAGACCTGGTAAGATATGCCAGCACCGGAAAGACCTGGTAAGATATGACAACACTGGAAAGACCTGGTAAGATATGACAACACTGGAAAGACCTGGTAAGATATGCCAACACTGGAAAGACCTGTAAGATATGCCCCACTGGAAAGACTTGGTAAGATATCCAACACTGGAAAGAAACCATGGTAACGATTGCCAACACCAGAAAGACCTGTAAGATTATAACCAACAACTCGGAAAGACCTGGTAAGATATGCCAGCCTGGATAAAGACCTGGTAAAAGATATGCCCGCACCGTCCAAGGAACACTGGTAAGATATGCCCAGCACCGGAAAGGAACCTGGTAAGATAATGCCAAGCACGAAAAGACCGTGGGAAAGATATTACCAACACTGAAAGACTGGTAAGATATGCCAGCCAAAACCGGAAAGACTGGAAAGATTACCAACACTTTTTGGAAAGACCACCTGGTAACGATATGCCAACCAACCAGAAAGACCAGTGGTAAAGAGTGATATACCCAACACTGGAAGACCTGGGAAGATATGCCAGCACCGGAAAGAATTTTAGTAAGATATGCCAAGCAACGGAAAAGACTGTAAAGAATATGCCAGCACGGAAAGACCTGGTACGATATCACCAACACTGGAAAAGACCTGTAAGATTAACCAACACTGAAAGACATGGTAAGATATACCAACACTGGGAAAGACCTGGTAAGGATATGCAGCACAATGGAAAGACCTGGTAGAATATACCACACTGGAAAAGACCTGGTAAGATATACCAACACCGGAAAGACCAGGTAAGATATGCCAGCACCGGAAAAGAACCTGGTAAGATATGCCAGCACCGGAAGACCTGTAAGATATGCCAGCACCTGTAACTACCTGGTTAAGATATCCAACACTGGACAGACCTGTTAAGATATGACCACCGGGAGAGACCTGGTAAGGATATAACCAACACTTGGAAAGGACCTGGTAAGATTGCCCAAACCAGAAAGACCTGGTAAGATCTACCAACCCTGTAAAGACCTGGTAAGATATGCCAGCACCCGGAAATACCTTGGTAAGATTGCCAGCACCGGAAAGAACCATGGTAAGATATGCCAAGACCCTGGAAAGACCATGGTAAGATATGCCAGCACCGGAAAGAAACCTGGTTAAGATATCCAACCAACTGTAAAGACCTGGTAAAGATATGGCCAACACCCGAAAGACCTGGGTAAGATATAACCAACACTGGAAAAGACCTGGTAAGATATGCCATCCAAACCTGGAAACGAACCTGGTAAGATATGCCAGCACCGGAAAGAACCTGGTAAGATATGCCAGCCACCGGACAGACCTGGTAAGATATACCAACCTGAAAGACCCTGGTAAGTATACCAACACTGGAAAGACCTGGTGTAAAAGATATGCCAACCTGGAAATACCTGGTACATATATGCCGGCAAACTGGAAAGCCTGGTTAAATATGCCAGCACTGAAAGACCTGTAAAATATGCCAGCTTCGGAAAGACCTGGTAAATATATGCCAGCACGGAAAAGACTGGTAAAATCATGCAGCCATCGAAAAGACCTGGTTAAGATATACCAACCACTGGAAAGACATGGTAGAATAAATCCAACACCGAGACCTGTAATATAACCAACACCTGGAACCGGAAACCTGGTAAGATATCCACCACCAGGAAAGACCTTGGTAAGATAATACCAACACTTGGAAAGAACCTTGGTTAATATATACCACAACCGGAAAAGGGAACCTGGTAAGATATACCAACCACTGGAAATTACCTGGTAAGATATACCACCCGGAAAGGCCTGGTAAGATATACCAACACTGGAAAGACCTGGTAAGATATGCCAGCACTGGAAAGACCTGGTAAGATATGCCAGCACTGGAAAGACCTGATAAAGGGATAACCAACAGATTACTGTCACAAAAAAGTTGAACACATTCGATTCCAGCACCTTCGCGAAAGCCACGGTCAAAAAAATTTAAAAAACAATAAACAAAAAATAAATAAAAAAAATGAAAAAAATGACGTCATATAAAATCTTAAGAAGTTCGTTCTCCTGGAAGGCGAATCCTAAAATTAACATCCTAACAGACATATACTAAACTACCAAGCGTCTCCAAGACACAAATTTACAAAGAATCTATCAAGAATGACGTACTCTGGGTAAAAGCTGCGATACGTAGCACATTTTGCAATTTTGCAAAACCTTGTCAACTCACGCAATTGCCGAGACGTATGAATTGCATAGCCTCTCATGAAAGCAACAATGACCTGGAACGTGGAGACACAAATCCACAGTTATATAGGGGCACATAATTAAATATAAATCTAGAGAGAGAGGTTTCTCCTTTCCAGCAAGAAACATTGCCAGCGCAGCCGCCTTGGGATCAACAGCAGTTTGACCTCCTAGACGCTCTTCCAAGTCTCGGCTTCGCAGAACATCCTCTCCTCCCTCGAAAGTGAATGTCTTCGGCAAATAAAGTCGAGAAAACACGTCTCCCATTTGCATAGTCGCAGTCTGGGTTATGTCTTACGCACTTTGTGGTAAACCTCGACGGCCTGTTAGCATTTCTATCGCAAGGAGGTTGGGTTGGTTTGCCGGCTGTTTTAGATGAAGCCGAACTTGTACCACCACAGGATAGGTGTGAAAAGAAACAAGGAACCTAGTGTAGACCCCTGGACCCTTCCAATTCACAAGTAGTACTATTTCCATGAAAAGAAAAAATACCTTACTGGAGTTTTCACGGTGAAATACTACGGTGGGCTCCAAACTTGACTAATGAAAACCAAACAAGCCTCCTCGTGTGGAACACTAAGTTCATAATAACTATATATATATATATATATATATATATATATATATATATATATATATATATATATATATATATATATCTTTTTTTTCGTTTCTGCCATGTCAGAAACAGCCACTACACCGTTAATGGTAGTGCAGACCTTATAATTTCTTGGCAAAAATCGTAGCAAGTAATGACTAACAAGTTTCTCTCTCTCTCTCTCTCATCTCTCTCTCTCTCTCTCTCTCTATCTATATCTATATATATATATATATATATATATATATATTATATATAATAGATAATAATTTAATAATATATTTAATATTAAAATAAATCCTAAAATATATTAATATATATTATATATAATATCATAATATAAAAGCTTCGAAAGACAGGGACGGCTCCAGAGAAAATATGGCAACACGCAATTCCTTTAACTGCTCAAACAAAGATGAATCCTCAAGCAAAATAATTTCAGCAACGACAACCGCTCTTTATACTTAAACTACAACAAAAAGACTCATCAGCAGTATGTCATCGACCCCAGCACACATTGCACCAATAACGCCTTATTCTTTATAGCTTCCTGGATTCTGAGGACCTACTCTTACAAACTCCTTGAAGTAGGAAATACTCTGAATACAAAGATTAACAAGAAATACATCAACTGTCAATAGATTTTATGGTGTAGATAATCATCCCTTCAATGGATAATAAATTGTACGAGAGAGAGAGAGAGAGAGAGAGAGAGAGAGAGAGAGAGAGAGAGAGAGAGAGAGAGAGAGAGAGACTGGCAGTTAAAAGAAACCCCCTCCCCACAAAAAAAAATCAAGGTCTAGCTTTTTTTTTCCCAATGACAAAGCTGTTCCCTCTCTCACATTGAGGAAGATAACTTTCACACCTGAAGCTAAGGATGGAAGACTGCGTGTTTAAAAAAAAACTCTAACGACAGGGATTAATTCTCTGAACAAATACATGTAAATAAACATAAGCTTTAAAAACACTTATAACGGCTAATGGAGGTGTAAAAATAACTACCCGAGGAGAGGTTACGCGTGGGAGAGATATTTTTCATTATTGTCAATGAACAGCTGAACAATACCACCGAGTCAACATTCTCAACTCTCACAGAGCTGGCCAAACGAACAAACGAGAGAGAGAGAGAGAGAGAGAGAGAGAGAGAGAGAGAGAGAGAGAGAGAGAGAGAGAGAGAGAGAGAGCCTAGCTATTGTGTAATGCTGATTAGCCCGTCGTGCTTACTCTGCGTCAGGATTCGATTTGCCAACTCCCTCTTGCCAATTGTTTTCAAGTGCCCAGGCAATAAGGAAGTGTAGGCCTTCGATTAGGCAACGCTGATGGTTGCCATCAATTACCTCTTCGGCAAGGATTATTCCCTCGGACTTCCATCACCATACATGACGTACAAGACGAGACAAGACGGTGAAGATGGTCGGGGGAGAAGACTTGGCTGACCCCCAAAACAAAATAAAAAAAAAAGAAAAGAAAAAAATACAAGACAATGATGATGATCGGAGACAAGATCATATCATCCCCAAAACAAAATACAAAACGAAAAAAGCAAAACACACAAGGCAATGACAATGATCGGGGAACAAGACCAGCTTATCCCCAAACGAAAAAAAAAAGACAAGACAATGATGATGATCGGAGACAAGACCACCTTATCCCAAAACAAAATACAAAACGAAAAAAATTAAAAACGACACAAGACAACGATGATGATCGGAGACAAGACCATCTTATCTCCAATATAAAATACAAAACGAAAAAATAAATAAAAAACACGCAAGACAATGATGATGATCGGAGACAAGACCATCTTATCCCCAATATAAAATACAATATGAAAAAATAAATAAAAAACACACAAGACAGTGATGATGATCGGAGACAAGACCATCTTATCCCCAATATAAAATACAAAATAAAAAAATAAAAAAAACACCGCCACAAGAAAAAACAATTATGATGTCCGGAGACAAGACCTCTTTCCCCAATATAAAATCCCAAAATAAAAATAAAATAAACAAAAACACGCAAAAAGACAATTAAATTAAAATGATCGGAGACAAGACCATCTTATACCCAATATAAAATACAAAAAGAAAAAATAAATAAAAAACACACAAGTGATGATGATCGGAGACAAGACCATCTTATCCCCAATATAAAATACAAAAAGAAAAAATAAATAAAAAACACACAAGACAATGATGATGATCGGAGACAAGACCATCCTATCTTCAAAACAAAATACAAAACGAAAATAACAGAAAAAAACGAAACAAGAAAATGATGATGATCGGAGACTAGAAAGACAATTTTATCCCAAAATAAAATACAAAACAAAAAATAAAAGAAAATGCAGTGTTCCTTTATTTTTGGTTTACTTGCCTACTTTATCTTTTGGTTTCTCATTCCTCTTGATTTAAAGCTACATCTCTGGACTCCAATCAGAATCCGATACTTAACAATTTCGTTCCTGTATTTTCATCTATATAATGCATTATTTACTTCTGCTTATGTAATTAACTATACGTTCTCTTGTCTCCTAGCAATATTAAAGGACAAATCGGAACTGAAAACAAATTTTCACCATCAACGCAAACCTAACAACACAACGGACCACTTTACACCATTTCCTAGCTTAGGGCTCCAGCCTCTCAAAGGAAGGGAGATGACAGGATTTTGGTAACACGAGAGCAGGGTTATAATTCAAAAGTTTTTTTTTTTTTTTACTCGTATTCCCCGGGGTGCAGCCGTTCAAAAGCGTCCTCTCTGACCAAAATGAGCCGAGAAACGAGCACAGTTTCCAAAGCTCCTCTGTTTATAATGACTTCATTTACGGTGTAAAGTTATATGAAATGCGAAGGCTAGTGGACGCTTTCGCAAGAGCTAAAACTCCAGTTTTCTATTGTTAATTTTTTTTCTTCAGCAATGTCATTTATACTTTGCTTTATATATATATATATATATATATATATATATATATATATATATATATATATATATACATACATATATATATACATATATACATATATATTTATATTACTATATTAAATAATATACATTATATGTATATAGACATTTATATACATACACACACACACACACACACACACACACACACACACATATATATATATATATATATATATTATATATGTGTGTGTGTGTGTGTGTGTGTGTGTGTGTGTGTGTGACTTCGGAGCTCAAGTAAATATTTACATTCACTCCAAGAAAACTATCTCCCATAACAAAAATATTCTATTGCTCATACTGAAAGACAGTTGGAAAATCTGGGAGGAAAAAAGTCAAGAAAACATGACGACTTACGAGTCGAAATTCCCAATCCGAGGCAGAAGTATATTACTACTTCTTTGTTCACCAAACTCACCAGAAATCAGAATTTTTCTATATTTTTTTCAGGTCATGGGAAACAGGATGGTTGGTGCCCTGTGCCTTGGACGGGATTAGTGCAAACAGAAGTCAGGTAAATGTGCTGACTAAGCTATGAGAAGATTAACCAAACAGAAAGGTAAATTTGGACTTGTTTTTTTTTTGGCATCACTTGGGTGACGTTTATATAGTTTTATTTTGAGAAAGTTTTATTTTTTTAAGGTGCGACTTTCAATTACCATTTTGATAAAAAAAAAACTTCAGGTATAGTGGAGTAAAATGGTTGAATGAAAAATATACCAAACGGCTTTCTAAGTAATCCATCTTCAAGTCATTTGTAGGAGTTAAGGCAAACGTCCAAATAACAGCTGCAAATGTTTACAAAGGCATTACTGAAAACTTTTACC